>NC_025998.2:101840189-101956112 GCF_000442705.2 Elaeis guineensis
ACATTTTCTATTTTCATAAATATGAAAAATATTATCAAACATAGAGTCAACAAACCATTGTCAAAAATGCCATGGCAAATTATTTCATTAGAAAAATTAATCGAGCAACCATTGCTCGTTACAAATATTTGATATCCTTGTTTTATCAACAAGGGTACAGATATAATATTTCTAACGACCTTAGGCATGTAATAACAATTTGTTAGCTCTAAGATCTTCCCAGAAGGAAACTTCAAGATATTTATCCCTACAGTTCTGCATGAATGGACTCTCCTCCAGCACCGTAGAGCTCGAAGTCTCCCTTCCTCAACTTCTAATTTTTGCGACCCCTACAATGATTTGTAGATATGAAAGCCACAGGTGGTATCCAATACCCAAGAGTTTGAAATGAAAGAATTCAATGATAATATTATATGTATATCATACATACCTTTTGGTGCATTATTTGCACCAGTCTTCACTGTTGCAAGGTAAACCTTGCAATTCTTTTCCAATGACCTACCTTGCCACAGTGAAAGCAGATTGACTATTCGGAGGTCTTCTTTCTTTACTTCCTCTTATTTATACCACCTTTAGGGTTCAGCCTCCTTTTAGAACCCTTTTTGCCTGCCTTCTTCTTGGAGATCCCATCCACAAGAAGAAGAGAAGCCTTCTCCTTCTTGATATGATTCTCTGCTGTCTTGAGCATATTTAACAGCTCAGGCAAGAAAGAATTCAATTTGTTCATGTGATAGTTCATGACAAACTGAGAAAATGATTCTGGGAGTGATTGCAGGATTAGATCCTGACTCAACTCCCCAACCATAACAAAACCTAATTGACCTAATCGAGTGATCAGGTCAATAACCATCAAAACATGGTCTTGTACGGATGACTCCTCTGTCATTCTGGCACAGAATAACTGCTTAGATATCTCATATCTAGCAGTCCTACTCTGTTTCCCATAAAGCTTTTTTAAATTGAGCAATATGGAATGAGTGTCCATGCTATCATGCTGCCTCTGCAACTCATTTGTCATAGAGGCAAGTATGATACACTTGACAGTTAAAGAATCATTTTGCCACATCCTATATGTGGCTTTTTCTTCCTCTGTGGCATCCTCCCCAACTGGCTCAATGTCAGGGTATCAAGGATGTAAGAAAGCTTCTCTTGACTAAGTACTATTTTAAGATTTCTCAACCAGTCCACATAGTTGGGACCAGTCAATTTATTTGTATCCAAAATGGAGTGAAGTGAAAGTGAAGAAGCCATTAATCTACATAATAAAGAACAATACATAAGCAAATAACTCAAGATGATATGCATAATTAAATTAGGATTTTAATTTAATTATTTCTCCCACTATTTTATCAGACATTATAACTCTCTAGTATGATGTTTGAGAAAACCTTGATTGATTTTCTTAGTAGGATTGAGACCCTAATTCTTATAAAAGATCTTGTGGTTGCACAATAAACTTTTTATAAGTTTAAAGGTAGGAAACTCTTTCCAATTGCATCTCATGCAATTCTCAATAAAAACCCTGGCCTCTAAAACATTAATAGCCTTGTGTTTACACAACAAACCTTAATGTTTTAGTTAAGTAGGACCCTTCATTTCAATACAGTCAAAATAGAATATAAATGCTCTTGTGGTTACACAACAAAGCATTATACTAAAAAATGCTGTAAGCATCTCGATGCACCAAAATAATATTATGTCAGTTTCCATAATCGGTCTTGTGGTTACACAACAAACCTAATATGGTTCGTGACATAATAATGTCCTAGCATGAAGGAAGGCCATAATGTAGTGAATATAACACCAAGCATCCCAGCCAAGAATTAAATTAATCTAATCAATCAGGTAAGTGAGTGAGAGGTGGGGGTCCTCCCGTTGCTTTTCTTAGATATCAATAAATTGGCCAGGTCAGACAACGGAACCAATTAGAAACCATGTTCTCTTTACCAATCATGAACCACTTTCCTAGACACTGATTGATCAATTAGACATCTGGACTGGTTCTGCTATTGGTTAATTACACTACACCTTAATATCATTTTACAGAGGGCTTTTCAGGTCTCAATGCACATTTAATTTCTATATCATACTAAATACATGAATAAAAGAAATTAGCATCATAGTGAACACAATTTAATATGACAGGGCAACATTCCATAATTATATACATCATAATTTAATTATGACATAATGAATATGATCTCATCATATTAGTATCATATAAAAATTATAAATTATGATCATATCATATTTATAATTTACCATTAAATCATTAACATATCATCATATGATTTAATTCTAACAAGGTTGCTCTGATACCACTGCAAGGTTTGGTGTCAAGGTAGAAGCATGGATTTCAAAGCAATTATTATGAAATTATAAAATCAAAACCTAACTCCAAGATCACCTTATCAAAATTTAAATCATATAATATGCATTAATATCATAATATAAGGTATAGAAACATACCTCTTATCGCTAAACCCTAATTTATGCTCGATCGCCGGCAGCAGTCCGTCAGGATTTCCACTAGGTGCCCACATGTTCACCCTCCAACGTTGCTCCACACGAGGACTCGATCAACCCACTAGCACCTCTTTAAAAATTCTCTATAATTAAATTCTAATTTATCAGAATTTAAATACTATTTGGGCAGAACCTCCTTTCTTGGATTTGCTATCACCCTGTTGGACCTTTTCTTGCCTTCCTTTCTTGCTCCTTGTCACCTTAATTTTTATTATAATTCTCTAAGCCTTTTGGAAGACTTCTTATCTTTATCAGGACCTTGTCTAGGCTAGAGAAGAAGAATAAAGAGAATTGGACAAGATGAGCCTATTGTAAGAAAGAAGGAAGTGTTTGGAATGAGCGATGACTCCTCGGCGTGCACCCCTATTTATATTGCATGTAGGGGTGCAAACCAAGCATCTCACACCCACTCACACCTCATCTCATGCCTCCTCTCAATTTCTCATACCCCATTTGATGAGAAAAAGCCATGTGGACATCAAAGTTGGGTTAAAGAGGCGCCTTATTTCAAAAGGACTCTCTGAACTGAACTTACGGTGTTCACATGAGAAGTTGCAATGCTTCTCTTATTGGCACCATCAACCCATGCCTTTGGATCTGGAAGGAAGCCCATCCAATGGCCAAGGTAGAGGGCACCAACTTCAGGAAGGGTGAAAGAGATAAGGGGCATGGAACAAGTCAAAACAACCTTTTAAATTTGAATTGGTCCAAGGGGCGCTTCCAAAGGGTGGCGCATGGCTTTATCCTTATCTCTTCTCCTAACTATTATATGAAGAGTTTAATACTTAGAAAGACTCTTAGACACCTCCTAAGAGTTCTGAAAACCTTTTGTAGAATAAAAGCCACGGAGAAAATAGATAAGACCAAGTCAATGGGGGCGCCAACTCTATCCATGCGCCATGTGGCATATGAGCATGGATTTAAATCCACACACCAAGAGATAGACTCTTAGGCATGTGGTTCCTTAGTTTTTGGCACCCAAAAGCAAGCCCAATCAGAATACTTCGAACTCATTTGAAGACCAAATCCAATTTGGCTCAAATTGGTTCTAAATTAGCCCAAATCGAAACCCGATTCGAATCTAGATGCTAGGGTTTGCAACATGTGCTAGCATGTTCAACTTGCAAACATGGTTTAATCAAATTAAACCCATGATCAATTCTCTTTGTGTGTGACCCATTGGGTTCCACATCTAGCCAGCAGTGAGTTGGGTGCAATTTAACCTAATTTGGTTAGAACACAATCGAGCCAATTTAGGTCAAATCAAGCTGACCCGTTTCGATCAATCAAACAGCTTCTAATTAACGATCGAATTAAACTCTTTAATTTGATCAAACTCACAAGACATGATTGACGTCTAGCAACGTATCATGTCTACCTGAAAGATATGGAATTTTGATAGAAATACCAAAAATACCCTTCAGTGAAAAATTACAGTGCAATTGATCTTACGATCACCTGCATCCTGAATATAAGTTTGGGTATGAAAAATATCAATCTCAATTTTATATTCATATTTCTCTCGATCAGATAATAATGATTCGATTTATGAAATATTAGAAACATTTCTAATTTTTTATAATGCTCTGATCAAAGTCTTCCTGAATCATTATTCGATCGAAGCAGATAGGATGCGATCTCCTCTTACTAGGAGTGATCGTTTCATATTGACCACTCACAACCTTCATAAGCAATCCACCATATCCAGAACATCCCGTACATGATTAAATCATGAATGAGTATGATCCAAAATATGGATTCTGCTTATAAGGTTCTATGGCAATCTCAGGTCAAAATATTTACATGCACAATTCCCACTATGAGAAACATCTGTTGACATGTAGATAAGACTCCATTAGATGTTCTTTAATTGGATCAATTCAGTGAACTCATTCTCTAATGAGCACTTACATCCTTATATTAGTGTCATACACAATAATTGTGAGATCAATTACCCTCTCCACCGAGCGTACACAGGATGTACCAGTCTTACCAAAAATATTGATCCCCTACTCAATATTCCATTGACTAAGAATATTTAAAATTAGGGTTTTAAGCTTTTAGGTCTCACTGGTATGATCGCATCATAACCCTAAAACCATAGTCCTAATTTATGGGAGTCATCATAATCAAAAAATAAGACACAGCATATGATGAACTAAATACCTTTATTTATTTAAAATATCAGTACATGAGTTGTTGGGAGACAAAAGAATATCCAACAGATTACATATTTTGATTGGCTTATAGGGCATATTCTTTTCAATCTCTCACTTGCACTCAAGCCAATCGCCCTTATATTTCAACCCCATGCAATCGAGGTGGTGATCGAACTGCTGCTGTGGTAAAGCTTTAGTGAATGGATCCGCTATGTTGTTCTTTGTGTCTACTCGTTCAATAATAACATCTTGTCTTTCAATTATTTCACGAATGAGATGGAAGCATCTCAAAATATGCTTGGATTTATGGTGAGACCTGGGTTCTTTGCTTGAGCAACTGCTTCAGTATTATCACAATAAAGTGGTACTGGGTTCTCAATCTCAGGAACAACACCCAATTCAGTGATAAACTTCTTCATCCAGACAGCTTCCTTGTCGGCTTCACTTGCAGCTATGTATTCTGCCTCTGTGGTTGAGTCAGCTACAGTCTGCTGCTTAGAACTCTTCCAACTCACTGCTCCACCATTCAAAGTAAAGACATACCCTGACATAGATTTGCTATCATCTGGATCTGATTGAAAACTTGAATCAGAGTATCCTTCTAGTTTAAGATCAAATCCACTATATATAAGAAAAATATCCTTAGTCCTTCTTAAGTATTTTAGAATAATTTTCACAGCCTTCCAATGATCCTCTCCTGGATTAGCCTGAAATCTACTGGCTATGCCTAAGGCATAAGCTATATCAGGCCTGGTACATAACATAGCATACATTATTGATCTTACAACTGAAGCATAAGGAATAAAACTCATTCTATTTCTCTCTTCAGGTGTCTTAGGAGATATCTTCATAGAGAGATATATGCTTTGACTCATGGGTAAGTAACCTCTTTTACTCCCATCCATACTGAACCTTTTCAGTATTAAGTCAATGTACTTAGACTGAGATAAGCCTAGCATCTTTTTAGATCTATCTCTATAGATCTTAATTCCATGTATATAGGATGCTTCTCCCAAGTCCTTCATGGAAAACTTATTAGATAGCCATAACTTGACTGATTGTAACATTGGGATATCATTCCCAATGAGGAGTATGTCATCCACATACAGAACCAAGAAAACTATAGCACTCTCACTAGTCATCTTGTATACACACAGTTCATCTACATTCTTGATGAAATTAAACTCTTTGACTGTTACATCAAAGCAGATGTTCTAACTCCTTGAGGCTTGCTTTAATCCATAAATAGATTTTTTAAGCCTGCATACCTGATTTGATCTGTCATTTGAGACAAAACCCTCTGGCTGTGACAAGTGGACCTCCTCTTCTAAAAATCATTCAAGAAGGCGGTCTTAACATCCATTTGCCATATTTCATAATCATAGTATGCTGCTATTACAAGCATAATCCGAATTGATTTGAGCATAGCAACATGTGAAAATATTTCATCATAATCAATACCTTATTTTTGCCTGAAATCTTTAGCCACTAATCTAGCTTTATAGGTTTCTATTTGACCATCTGCTCCAATCTTTTTCTTATAGACCCATTTGCACCCAATAGGGTTTACTCCTTCTGGTGCATCAACCAAAGTCCATACTTTGTTGGTGTACATGGAGTCCATCTCGAATTTCATGGCATCCTACCATTTGTCTGAGTCTTTACTCATGACAGCTTCTGTATAGGTCAAAGATTCGTCATTCTCAATGACTTGGGCTTCATTATTCTCAATAATGAACCCATACCTTATAGGTACATGTCATACCCTATCTGACCTATGGATAGGAGTTATGTGTTCTGGTTCTTCCTTATTTATGTGAATATTTGGTTGAAAAATATTTATTTGTTTTTTTTGAATTTCATTAGTTTTAATATTTCTTCCACTGCCTCTTTCTAGGATAAATTCTTTCTCCTTGAAAGTGTCATGCCTACTTACAAATACCTTTTGTTTAGTAGGGTGGTAGAATAGATATCCTATACTATCCTTAGGATATCCTACAAACAAATATTTATCTGCTCTAGCATTTAGCTTATGTCCAAAATTTTTTTTGACATATGTTGAACATCCTCACATCTTAAAATATTTAAGATTGGATTTTTTACCTCTCCATATCTCATATGGAGTGCTAGATACAGATTTAGAAGGTACTCTATTCAAAACAATTATTGCAGTCTTTAAAGCATGACCCCAGAAGAAAATTGGCAACTCAGTGAAGTACATCATGGACCGCACCATATCTAATAAGGTACGATTCCTCCTTTCGGCTACACCATTTAATTGTGGCGTATAAGGAGGTGTCCATTCAGAGATAATTTCTTTTACCTTAAGATGGTCTAAAAATTCACTGGATAAGTATTCTCCTCCTCGATCAGATCGAAAGATTTTTATATTTTTTCCAATTTATTTTTCGACCATACTTTGATACTCTTTAAATTTATCAAAGGCTTCGGATTTATGTTTCTTAAGATACACATATCCAAACCAAGATAAATCATCTGTAAATATAATAAAATAAGAGTATCCACCTCTGGCCTGGGTTGTCATAGGGCCACATACATCTGTATGTACAAGTCCTAACAACACGTTTGTCCTATCTCCATGTCCACTAAATGAAGTCTTGGTCATTTTACCCATGAGACATGATTCACAAATTCCTAATGATTCATAATCATAAGGATCAAAGAACTATTCTTTGTACAACTCGTTAATCCTAGTCTTACTGATATGACCAAGTCGACAATGCCAAAGTAAGGTATTATTTATATTATCGCTCTTACATTTTCTATTTTCATCAACATGAAAAATATTATCATTCAAACATACAGTCAAAAAACCATTGTCAAAAATGCCATGGCAAATTATTTCATTAAAAAAACTAATCAAGCAACCATTGCTCGTTACAAATATTTGATATCCTTGTTTTATCAACAAGGGTACAGATACAATATTTCTAATGATCTTAGACATGTAATAACAATTTGTTAGCTCTAATATCTTTCCAAAAGAAAACTTCAAGATATTTGTCCCTACAGCTTCTGCTTGGATGGACTCTCCTCCAGCACTGTAGAGCTCGAAGTCTCCCTTCCACAAACTTCTAATTTTTTGCAGCCCCTGCAATGATTTGCAGATATGAAAACCACAGGCGGTATCCAATACCCAAGAGCTTGAAATGGAAGAATTCAATGATAATATTGTATGTATATCATACATACCTTTTGGTGCATTATTTGCACCAGTCTTCACTGTTGCAAGGTAAACATTGCAATTCTTTTTCCAATGACCTGCCTTGCTTCAGTGAAAGCAGGTTGACTGTCCGAAGGTCTTCTTTCCTTTCTTCCTCTTATTTATACCACTTTTAGGGTTCAACCTCCTTTTAGAACCCTTTTTGCCTGCCTTCTTCTTGGAGATCCCATCCACAAGAAGAAGAGGAGCCTTCTCCTTCGTGATATGGCTCTCTGCTGTCTTGAGCATATTTAACAGCTCAGCCAAGGAAGAATTCAGTTTGTTCATATGATAGTTCACGACAAACTGAGAAAATAATTCTGGGAGTGATTGCAGGATTAGATCCTGACTTAACTTCCCATCCATAACAAAACCTAATTGACCTAATCGAGTGATCAGGTCAATAACCATCAAAACATGGTCTTGTACGGATGACCCCTCTATCATTCTGGCATGAAATAACTGCTTAGATATGTGATATCTAGCAGTCCTACTCTGTTTCCCATAAAGCTCTTTTAAATTGAGTAATATGGAATGAGTGTCCATGCTATCATGCTGTCTCTACAACTCATTTGTCATAGAGGCAAGTATGATACACTTGACAGTCAAAGAATCATTTTGCCACATCCTATATGTGGCTTTTTCTTCCTCTATGGCATCCTCCCCAACTGGCTCAATGTCAGGGGTATTGAGGATGTAAGAAAGCTTCTCTTGACTAAGTACTATTTTAAGATTTCTCAACCAGTCCACATAGTTGGAACCAGTCAATTTATTTATATCCAAAATGGAGTGAAGTGAAAGTGAAGAAGCCATTAACCTACATAATAAAGAACAATACATAAGCAAACAACTTAAGATGATATGCACAATTAAATTAGGATTTTAATTTAATTGTTTCTTCCATTATTTTATCAGACATTATAACCCTCTAGTATGATGTTCGAGAAAATCTTGATTGACTTTTTTAGTGGGATTGAGCCCCTAATTCCTTATAAAAGATCTTATGGTTGCACAACAAACTTTTTATAAGTTTAAAGGTTGGAAACTCTTTCCAATTGTATCTCATGCAATTCTCAATAAAAACCCTGACCTCTAAAACATTAATAGCCTTGTGTTTACACAACAAACCATAATGTTTTAGTTAAGTAGGATCCTTCATTTCAATACAGTCAAAATAGAATATAAATGCTCTTGTGGTTACACAACAAAGCATTATACTCAAAAATACTGTAAGCATCTCGATGCACCAGAACAATATTATGTCAGTTTTCAGAATCGGTCTTGTGGTTACACAACAAACCTAATATGGTTCGTGACATAATAATGTTTTAGCATGAAGGAAGGCCATAATGTAGTGAATATAACACCAAGCATCCCAGCCAAGAATTAAATTAATCTAATCAGTCAGGTAAGTGGGAGAGAAGTGGGGGTCCCCCCGTTGCTTTCCTTAGACATCAATAAATTGGTCAGGTCAGACAACGGAACCAATTAGAAATCACATTCTCTTTACCAATCATGAACCACTTTCCTAGACACTGATTGATCAATTAGACATCTGGACTAGTTTTGCTATTGGTTAATTACACTACAACTTAATATCATTTTACAGAGGGCTTTTCAGGTCTCAATGCACATTTAATTTCTATATCATACTAAATACATGAATAAAAAAAATTAGCATCATAGTGAACACAATTCAATATGACAGGGCAACATTCCATAATTATATACATCATAATTTAATTATGAAATAATGAATATGATCTCATCATATTAGTATCATATAAAAATTATAAATTATGATCATATCATATTTATAATATTACCATTAAATCATTAACATATCATCATATGATTTAATTCTAACAAGGTTGCTCTGATACCACTGCAAGGTTTGGTGTCAAGGCGGAAGCATGGATTTCAAAGCAATTATTATGAAATCATAAAACCAAAATCTAACTCCAAGATCATCTTATCAGAATTTAAACCATATAGTATGCATTAATATCATAGTATAAGGTATAGAAACATACCTCAGATCGCTAAACCTTAATTTGTGCTCGATCACCGGCTGCAGTCCGTTAGGGTTTCCTCCAAGTGCCCACGTGTTCACCCTCCAACGTTGATTCACACGAGGACTCGATCAACCCACTAGCACCTCTTTAAAAATTCTCTACAATTAAATTCTAATTTATCAAAATTTAAATGCTATTTGGGCAGAACCTCCTTTCTTGGATTTGCTATCACCCTGTTGGACATTTTCTTGCCTTCCTTTCTTGCTCCTTGTCACCTTAATTTTTATTTTAATTCTCTAAGCCTTTTGGAAGACTTCTTATCCTTTATTAGGACCTTGACTAGGCTAGAGAAGAAGAATAAAGAGAATTGGATAAGATGAGCTTATTGTAAGAAAGAAGGAAGAGTTTGGAATGAGCAATGACTCCTCGGCGTGCACCCCTATTTATATTGCATGTAGGGGTGCAAACCAAGCATCTCACACCTCATCTCATGCCTCCTCTCAATTTTGCATACCCCATTTGATGAGAAAAAACCATGTGGACATCAAAGTTGGGTTGAAGAGGTGCCTTATTTCAGAAGGACTCTCCGAACTCAACTTACGGTGTTCACATGAGAAGTCGCAATGCTTCTCTTATTGGCACCATCAACCCATGCCTTTGGATTTGGAAGGAAGCCCATCCAATGGCCAAGATAGAGGGTGCCAACTTTAGGAAGGGCACAAGAGATAAGGGGCATGGAACAAGTCAAAACAACCTTTTAAATTTGAATTGGTCCAAGGGGCGCTTCCAAAGGGTGGCGCATGGCTTTATCCTTATCTCTTCTCTTAACTATTCTACGAAGAGTTTAATACTCAGAAGGACTTTTAGATGCCTCCTAAGAGTTTTGATAACCTTTCGTAGAATAAAAACCATGGAGAAAATAGATAAGACCAAGTCAGGGGGGGGGCGCCAACTCTATCCACGCGCCACGTGGCATATGCGCATGGATTTAAATCCACACGCCAAGATATAGACTCTTAGGTGTGTGGCTCCCTAATTTTTGGCACCCAACAGCAAGCCCAATCAGAATACTTTGAACCCATTTCAAGATCAAATCCAATTTGGCTCAAATTGGTTCTAAATTAGCCCAAATCGAAACCCGATTCGAATCCGATTCGAATCTAGATGCTAGGGTTTGCAACATGTGCTAGCATGTTCAACTTGCAAACATGGTTTAATCAAATTAAACCCATGATCTATTCTCTTTATGTGTGACCCATTGGATTTCATATCTAGCCAGTAGTGAGTCTGGGTGCAATTTAACCTAATTTGGTTAGAACACAACCGAGCCGATTTAGGTCAAATCAAGCTGACCCGTTTCGATCAATCAGAACAGCTTCTAATTAACGATCGAATTAAACTCTTTAATTTGATCAAACTCACAAGACATGATTGATGTCTAGCAATGTATCATGTCTATTTGGAAGATATGAAATTTTGATGAAAATACCAAAAATATCCTTCAGTAGAAAATTATCATGCAATTTGATCTTACGATCATCCTGCATCCCGAATATAAGTTTGGGTATGGAAAAATGTCAAACCCAATTTTATATTCATATTTCTCTCAATCAGGTAATAATGATTCGATTTATGAAATATTAAAAACTATTTCTAATTTTTTCATAATGCTCTAATCAAAGTCTTCCTGAATCATTATTCGATCGAAGCAGATAGGATGCGATCTCCTCTTACTAGGAGTGATCGTTTCCATATTGACCTACTTACAACCTTCATAAGCAATCCACCATATCCAAAACACCCTGTACATGATTAAATCATAAATGAGTATGATCCAAAATATGGATTCATGCTTATAAGGTTCTATGGCAGTCTCAGGTCAAAAGATTTACTTGCACAATTCCCACTATGAGAAATATCTGTTGACATGTAGATAAGACTCCATTAGATGTTCTTTAATTGGATCAATTCAGTGAACTCATTCTCTAATGAGCACTTACATCCTTTTATTTGTGTCATACACAAGTAATTGTGAGATTAATTATCCTCTCCATCGAGCATACACAGGATGTACCAGTCTTACCAAAAATATAGATCCCCTACTCAATGTTCCATCGACTAGGAATATTTAAAATTAGGGTTTTAAGGTTTTTAGGTCTCACTAGTATGATCACATCATAACCCTAAAACCATAGCCCTAATTTATGGGGTTCATCATAATCAAAAAATAAGACACAACATATGATGAACTAAATGCCTTTATTTATTTAAAATATCAGTACATGAGTTGTTGGGAGACAAAAGAATATCCATCAAATTACACATTTTGATTGGTTTATAGGGCATATTCTTTTCACTACTGATCTGCAACTCCTGCAACAAATTACAAATATGGTAAGGACTATTGGTATCCAATACCCAGTCAGTTTTATCACAAATAGAGAAATTGCAAGAAGTTATCATATAAATATCTTGTCCAGCAACAGCTTGCTTCTTTCTCTGCCTGTTCAGGTCCAGGGAGGCAATGTACTAAGGACAGTTCCTCTTCTAGTGCCCCTGCTTCTTACAAAAGAAGCATTCAGTTTGACTCTTATCGGGCTTGATCTTTCTGGTCTGACCCTGCACTGATGTCCTAGTCTGAACTCGCACCTTCTTCACTTTCTTCTTCTTGTTCTTCTTCTATTTCTTAAAGGGTTGAGAACCAGAAGATGAACCTTCCACTAAGTTCACCGACTCCTTGTGGAGTTGGTGATCCTTCTCAAAGTTTTGAAGCAACCTCAGTAACCCGTGGTAGTTTACTTCAGGTTTTGTCATTCTATAATGAGTGAGGAATGGGAGATAAGACTTGGGCAGCGAGTTCAGTATTGCATTTTCTCCAAGCTGCTCATGTAAGGAAAAGCTGAGCTTGCTCAAACGCTCCATCAGCTTGATCATGTATAATACATGATCAGTGATAGAGGCACCATCCCATATTTTGGCATTGAAGATGGCATAATTAGTCTTGTGCCTCTCCACATCATCGGGTGTGCCAAAGACATCCTCTAATACTTGAAGCATGTCCTTTGGCTGAGCCATCTCAAATTTGCGACTGAACTCGTTGCTCATGGTAGCCAGTATAATGCAGCACACTATGGTCCGATCACTGAGCCACTTCTGGTAAGTGTCTCTGACTATTCCATGTGCATTGACAGCTGGCTCCTCAGGTGCAGGATCCGTTATCACATATAGGAACCGTTCATGCCCTAGGACTATCTTCAACTTTCGATACCAGCTACCGAAGTTGGGTCCCACCAACTTATCATTGTCCAACAATGATCGGAGCGATAGAAAAGTGGTCATATCTGCACAAAAAAAAATCATAACCTAATTAGTAATTGATTCATTAGACCTAATGATTTGAACTTTAATCAAAAGGTTTCTCTCACTATTTTATTCGAATTGGTAGCCTCTACCTCCAATTCGAGGAATTATCCTAATTCCTTAGTGGGTACTAGAATCCACTTAGACTGCACACAAGCCCAACTTTGGTTGGCCAATCCATGTACATCTAAGGATAGGTTCATAACCAATTATTTCTCTAAATAATTTTTAGTAATTTAAATTTTGCCCCAGTCCCTAATCAGTAGGCTTTGGCCTCCACTGAAAAGGTCTGGTTAGGTCCAACCATTAACATGACCATTCTTGGCCCATCTAGCCAATGAATGATTAGGCCCAACTTTGGTTGGCTAATCTAATCACCATTTAGAAAGATGCAGTCAAAAAATCATATTATGAATGATAATTCCATCAGCCGATAAGCACCAGGCCTTTGGGCCTCCAATGATTATCCAACTGATGGACCCATTATCATCCACTTAATGGGAGGCTATGATCTAGTTATCACCATAACTATTTTATTTTAAGGACCTAATAATTTTAGAAGATTTAATTGATTTAGAGGAGGAGGTTAGATGAACCAGCTTATCATGATCCTCCCACTGGCTTCACCAAGTCAGCTTAAGGGAGACCATTAAAAGGGCTAGTCTAGGAGCACCTAAATCAGTCATATTGATTTACCTAGCTAATATGGGTCAGCTCAAATAGTCAAGTGATCCGATCAAAATATAATTTCACCAAGAGGCCAAGTAAGTTCGATCGATGGGAGGGTCTATCAAAGCTTGCCTTAGACACCATCAGAAATGGCCAGGTAAGCGGGCTGCCAATTAAAAACCACCGATCTGGTTTACCTTAGATACCAACTGGTTTAATTAGTTTCAATTAGATCAACCTAACAGTTTGTGCTAGACTGCTTAGTCAAGAATCAAATCCATTTGGTTCTCGTTAAAGACATGGACTTGACCAACTACAACTATTGTAATTGATCTAGAGAATCTTTGACCTAATCTAAGGCAACAATTGATTAGATTTAGTCAATTCTTTAATTAAGTCCATCTTTAATCTAACCTTAGATTTAACCCAATTAATGGACCAAATTCCCACTAACCCATTAACCCAATGTGTTATGGTTTGTGTCTTAGGTTCATCAATTCATAATCCTAGAACCTAATCAAACAACTTCTTCATTCTCAATTATATTTTTGGCTGAGGGTTGGGGTTCGACTTTTTTGAAAATAATTTTCATGTTTGTAAAATATTTTTACAACATGGTTCTTACCAACCAAGTTGTATGTTTGATTCAAAATCAAAATATAAGTGAAATAAGCATGAAACTACTTTAGATCTAATCTAAACAGCTTCATGTAATTGAAACAATTTCAACTTTAAACAGCATAAATTTTCCAGACAAATATATGATATTTCTTTGCACAAAAATTATTAACAAAGAGATTTTATTTTAGATTTAAATATTTTTTAAGTCTAATAAATTATAAATTTAATCTATATCACATCTAACAAATTTATGATTAAAGATAGATCTACACGAAGTAGGACAACCTTTGCACTGTAAGGGGTAAACCTTACAACAGGACAACCTACAGTTCATGATTGATCTAAAAATTTTAATTGCAGATTTAACAATCAGATTATAAATTAGATCTATTCTAAGAAATAATCTAAACATATATAAATAATCATGTAATAAATAACCTAAGCTCTGATACCAATTGAAGGAACCAGATCTAGGATTTCAGAGTTAGATCTTGAAATTTTTTCAAGATTAGGCAGTGGAAGATTAAAATAAATCAAAATTTATCTTACAAAATCAGAGAATCTCTAGATCAAAGATCCTATTATATGATTATTATATGATATTAAATTAAAAATTAAAATATAAAGAGCAAGAACTATATGTTGATCATATCAACATGTTTCTATACTACATCTAATGTATGTAAAATATAATAGATCAGATCTATTACCTTGCAAGTTAGACATTCTAACTTTGCTGATCTGAGCTTGAGGATGATGTTGTGAGCCGTATACATGTCCGGCCTCTAAAAGTCGTCCACACGAGCCCACGAATTACGATCAGAAGTTCTAGTCTAGAAAATCAGCACAGCATGCTAGTACTGTGCTGATCCTTCTTCGATGGTCGATCAGATACCTCTTTCTTCTTGATTTGGACTCTTCCAAAGATAAGAAGTAGAAGAAAGAATTTTAGATGTGAGTCACTCTTAGAAAACTCATAGATGGAGGAAGAGAAGGGGTGAACTCAGCAACCCTAGAAGAAGACCCTCTTCTTCTTCTCTTTGCTCTCACCTAGATACTTAATTTTGTGTCTATTATATCTCCACACCCCAACACTCTTTCTTCCTAATTTTCATACACCCCAAAGGTCTCTCAATGCTCTATAATCCACAAAATGTTCAAGAAGAAATTCATTTTAAATAATGAGATATGAAGAATCTTTATCTAGGTCAAATACCTAGTCAAGATAAATCCAAAAAGGGCAAGACAAGTGGTGCTCAACTCTTGGGCACCCCCTCCTTCTTTTTCTGCCATGGACCATTAGAAAAGGACTCACAATATGTGCCATAAAAGCCATAAAAATTTTAGAAAAGATTTGGATAAAATCAGTGTCATAAGAAAAGAGTTTTGGTTTCCTAAAATTCTATCTCATAGAATTTGAAATCCAAACTAATTCTAACTTTGACTTGGTCCACAACCACATTCCATGTAAGAGAGAAAGAGTGGAAAGCTTTGGGCATGCATGAAGGCCTGGGAGAGAAAATTTTGTCACATAAAATAAGAGAGAGTGGGTGTGGGGGGCTAAGGTGGCTCAAGGTTGAATCCTAGTCTTACTTAGATTCAATCTATGACTTGTTCAAATTTGATTTCTCAAACCAAATCAAAACAAAATCAAATCAATCCAATTAAAATAGATCTTAACCCAATTAAGATAGGTCTTAATTCAATTAAAAATTTAATTTAATCAAATTAAATTAGATTTAAATCTGATTTAATTTTTTAATCGAATTAGAAATTAGGTTGATCCAAGTCCTAATTGGACTAGGACTAATTTTTCCTAGCACTTGGCTTATCCAATAAACCAATTGAACTTGATCCAATCAAGTCCAAACTAAATCTAATTAAATTATATTCAATTAGACTTAATGTCAGTCCATTGGCTTAATCAAATTAAACCAATTAGTAATCGAATTACTAATCGATCCTCCTATAACACTTGCACTAGGTTAAATGTCAATCGTATTGATCGTTTAATCCTAAAACGATTCTTAATCGTTGATCAACCATCCAATCAGATCATGAACTCTAATGTGTGTGACCTCATAGGTTCGAACCTAAGCCGATAGTATAGGAATAAATTTTTATATCAATCGAAGTGACCATCTAGCAATGGTACCCAACGGCCGGATAGGTCGAATATGTAAAACAACATCCTTAGAACCCATGCGGATATAGTTTTCATATAATTCATCCTCTTGACCAAAATACTCATAGGATACCTCAAAGTTCAACTGTCAACTCTGATCAGGTTGTCCACATTGTATTTTAAAATATCAAATCCATCTGATGGATTATCCTGGCCAAAATTTTGCTAAATTGAAATACAGCAACTCATTCTTCTCCAACTCTTGGAGTGGTCAATCCCATCTTGATCACGCTCTGACTCTGTAGGTACTTGACTATACCCAGAAGCCTTCCATCACTGAATTAGAAATTTAGTTAGTCTAGTACCAAAACATAGTGAGTTGCTTGCAAGTCACTAAGGCGATCTCAGGTCTAAAGGATACTTATACCTATATCTCATCAGAGACATTCTCGACAATAGAATGCTCTGGAGTTGGTCATGTTCAACGATGATGTACCCTTACATCTCACCTGTATGCCATACTAGTATCTCCACACTCTTTGATTAAGAGGATAACCAACCCATATGGCCTACAACGACCTATGCTCGATAGAAGCTGTCATCCTTATTAACAGCCCATCATTTGGTCATAAATAATTTTAAGGATTAATCGATAAATCCTCTCTTTATCGAACCTAAATGGTCCTAAAGACTTCATCATAACAATGGAGTTCATTTGAAGATGAAAACTTATGATAAAAATATCAAAAATATATTTTATTTATTAATAAAGTAATTACAATACAAGGTTGCTCAACCATCAATAGGTTGACGATTGGCTTTTGGGATATATTTTCTAATAGCAACGACCTATACTCGATAATGCTATCATCCTATTAATAACATATCATTTGGTCACAAATATTTTTAAGGACTTCACGATAATTCTTCTTTTGTCAATTAATTATAGTCCTAAAGACTTCATTACAACATAGGAGTTCAAAGATGGATAATTTGCAAAGAAAATGCTAAATAATTTTTATTAATAAAAATTTATATATAATTTACAAGATGAGCACAATCATCTAACGATTGGCTTTGGGATACATATTCCAACAACTCTCACTTGGACTAAAGCCAATCGGTACGGTACTGAATACAATCTTTGACTTGTGATCATCGAACTCCTTGATTCTGAGAGCTTTAGTAAATGGGTTGGTCAGATTCTCTTTTCTATCGATCTTCTGAAGATTGATGTTACCGTGATCCACGATCTCCCAGATAAGGTGATAGCGGCACAGAATATATTTGGTGTGCTGATGTGATCTCGGCTCCTTGGCTTGAGCAATGGCTCTAGTATTGTCACAGTATGACAAGATAGGGCCATCAACGGAGGGTGCCACTCTGAGCTCATCGATGAACTTTCATAACCATACAGCTTCCTTCACAGCATCAGATGTCGCAATATACTTTGCTTTGCAAACACAGTCTGCCACAGTGTGCTGCTTAAAATTTTTCTAGCAGATCGCTCCACTATTTAGGATGAAAATATAATCTGACACACTCTTACTATCGTCATGGTCTGACTGAAAGGTGGAGTTGGTGAACCCCATTAGTTTCAAGTCAGTTTCACCATACACATGCAACTGGTCTTTAGTATTTCTTAAATACTTAAGAATAGTTTTATGACCTTCCAGTGGTTTTCTCTTCGATTAGACTGGTATCTGCTTACTACTCCTAGTGAGTATGCCACGTCTGATCTCGTACATATCATGATGTACATAATAGAATCCATTATCAAAGCATATGGAACTCTACTCATACGTTCTCTCTCTTAAGGAGTTGTTAGACAATCTCCTTTCGAAAGAAAAATTCTTTGGCCTATCGAAAGATAGCTTTTCTTGAAATTCTCAATGTTGAGCCATTTCAATATGCTATCTATATATGTAGATTGGTAGAGTCCGAGCAACCTCTTAGATCTATCTCTATAGATCTTCATCCCTAGGATGTAGGCTACTTTCCCCATATCTTTCATGGAGAATTGTGACAATAGTCACACTTTTATTTTCTATAATGCTGGGACATCATTTTCGATTAAGAGAATATCATCCATATACAATACAAGAAATATAATTATTGAACCATTTGCCCACTTATATATGCAAAATTTCTCTCCATTCCTAACAAAGCCATACATTCTGATCACCTTATCAAAATGTATGTTCCAACTTCGAGATGCTTACTTCAATTCATAAATAGATCTCTGAAGCTTACACACCTTGAACTCATTTGTGGATGTGAACCCTTCAGGTTGTATCATATACATCTCTTTGTTTAGCTTTTCATTTAAGAAAGTTGTCTTCATATCCATCTGTCAGACTTCATAGTCCAAATATACTGTTATCGCAAGCATGATTTGAATGGATTTGAGCATTGCTATAGTAGAAAATATCTCGTCATAGTCAATTCCATAATGCTAACGATAACTTTTGGCAACAAAATGGGCTTTATAGGTCTCCACCTTTCCATCTGCACCCCTCTTCCTCTTGAAGACCCACTTACACCCTATGGGTTCAACCCCTTTAGGTGGATCAACCAATGTCCATACATCATTGATCTTCATAGACTCAATTTTAGATTTCATGGCTTCAAGCCATTTGTCAGAGTCAAATCTCTGCATCGCATCCATGTAGATGATCGGATCCTCATTGTTCTCATCGAGTTCAACAAGATCCCCATCCCAGACCAAGAAACCTAAGTATCTGTCTGACTGATGTAGTACTCTACTAGATTATTTTAAGAATATTTGTTCATTGGGCTTCGGGTTTGATCTTATTAAATTCAATTCAGATTCAATCATTGGTGTCAGTTCTTCTACCTATCGAACTTCATCAAGTTCGATTTTAGAGGCACTTATTCCTTCTTTAAGGAATTTTTTTCCAAAAACTATGTCTTACTACTGACAAACACCTTTTGCTCAGCAGGTAGGTAAAAATAATTTTCTCTCATTTTCTTGGGGTACCTTACAAAATTACACTTATCAGACCTAAGATTGAGCTTGTCAGTTTGTGATCATTTAACATAAGCGGGACACCCCCAGACCCTAAAGTAACAGAGGTTTAGCCTATGCCCTGACCATATCTCATATGGTGTCTTACTAATTGACTTACTCGGTATATTATTGAGCACAAGATAGGTTGTTTCAAGTGCATATCCCTAAAAAAAGATCGACAGAGTTGCAAACCCCATCATGAACCGAACCATGTCCAACAAGATTCGATTCCTCCTTTTCGAGATGCCATTATGTTGTGGTGTCCCTTGAGAGGTCCATTGGGAGATAATCCCATTCTCTTCTAGATATGTCAAAAATTCACTAGAGAGGTATTCATCTCCTCAGTCAGACCGAAGAATTTTAATATTTTTTTTAATTTATTTCTCTACTTCATTACGAAACTATTTGAACATTTCAAACGATTCGGACTTGTGTTTCATTAAGTAGACGTACCCATACCTAGATAGGTCATCTGTGAATGTAATGAAATAGCTATACCCTCTTCTGGCACGTGCTCATGGATCCACATACATCAGTATGTATCAGACCCAGCACATCACTAGCTCATTCACCTTTTTCAGTAAAATGTGACTTGGTCATCTTTCCAAGCAAATAAGACTTACAGGTAGGTAATGATTCATAATCATCTTTATCAAGAATCTCTTCTTGAGCTAATCTGTTTATCCTATTTTTGTTGATATGACCTAGCCTACAATGTCAAAGGTAGGCATCTATAACATCATCTATTCTATGGCATTTATTTGAAATATATATTACATTAGGCCTAGATATAACATAAATACCATTGTCCATGCAAAATTGTAATGTCATTCAAAATGATATTACAAAAATTTTTCTTTATTGATATTTCATAATTGGAATTGACCAAGAGGCCTATAGAAATAATATTTAAAAGAAAACTAAGACAGTAATAACACTCATCAAGAACAATGTAATGAGACTCGAGTACAAGCTTGATGATTCTTAAAGCTAGAACTGGAACTGATCTTCTATCTCCAATATTCAGGAATCTCTCACCATCTCTAAATCTCTTAATGACCTGAAGACCCTACAATGAATTACAAATGTGAATAGGGCTACCGGTCTCCAATACCTAGGTTATTATATCAAAAAGAGAGAAGTTACAAGGTGTTATCATATAAGTACCTTGTCCAACAATTGATTGCTGCTTCTTCTTTGGCCTATTTGGATTAAGAGAAGTGATATACTGAGGATAATTTTTCTTCTAGTGACCCTACTTCTTGCAAAAAAAAATACTTTGTCTGACTTTGATCAGTCTTGAACTTAGATTTTTGAGACTGACATTAAGCACCAGGCACCTTCTTATTCTTCTTCTTTTTCTTTTTCTTAAAGAGATGATGACTATCTGTAAAAGATCCTCTCAATAAATTCATCATCTCCTTGAAAAGCAGATGATCCTTCTCAAAAATCTATAGCAACCCCAACAGACCATGGTAGTTGACTACAGGTTTCATCATTCTGAAATAACTAAGAAACGACAGGTAGGACTTGGGTAGGGAGCTCAGGATCGTGTCTTTTCCCAGCAATTCGTGCAAGGAGAAGCAAAGTTTGCTCAGTTTTTCAATCTGCTTGATCATGTACAATACATGATCGATAACAAATATACCCTCCCTCATCCGAGCATTGAAAATGATGCAACTAGTCTTATGCCACTCAACGTCATCAGGAGTACTAAAGGAATCCGTCAACACTTGAAGTATTTTCTCTGGTTAAGCCTCTTCAAATTTTTGACTGAACTCATCATTCATAGAGGCTCGCATAATGCAATGAACCATGGTGCAGTCGTTAAGCCACTTCAAATAAATATCTCAGATGTGCCTCGAGCATTGGGAGTAGGCTCCTTAGGTGCTAGATCCATTATCATATAAAGGATCCTCTCGTGCTCTAAGACTATCTTTAACTTTCGATACCAATTATCAAAATTCAATCCGATAAGCTTCTTACTATCCAACAGTGATCGGAGCAGCAAGTTTGAGGCCATATCTACACATACAAGAAAAATACAAAATCTAATTAGTATATAAATTTATTAATTCTAAAGATTTAGACTTTAGTCTAAAGGTCCTCTCACTATTTGATATGAATTGATAGCCTCTACTTTCAATTCGAAGAATTACCTTAATTTTTTAGCAGGTACAATTAGAAAATATGTCCCAAAAGTCAATCGTCAACCTGTTGACGGTTAAGCAACCTTGTATTGTAATTTATTTGTTAATAAATAAAGTATATTTTTGGCATTTTCATCATAAGTTTTCATCTTCAAATGAATTTTGTTGTTGTGATGAAGTCCTTAGGACTATTTAGGTTCGATAAAGAGAGAATTTATTCATTAGTCCTTAAAAGTGTTTACGACCAAATGATAGGCTGTTAATAAGGACGACAGCTTCTATCGAGCATAGGTCATTGTGAGCCATATGGATTAGTTATCCTCTTAACCAAGGAGTGTGGAGATACTAGTATGGCATACAAGTGAGATATAAGGGTACATCATCATTGAACGTGACCAACTCCAGAGCATTCTGTTGTCGAAAATATCTCTGATGGGATATAGGTATAAGTGTCCCTTAGACCTGAGATCGCCTCAGTGACTTGCAAGCAACTCACTATGCTTTGGTACTAGACTAACTGAATTTTTAATTCAGTGATGAAAGACTTCTGGGCACAGTCAAGTACTTGCAAAGTCAGAGTATGATCAAGATGGGATTGACCACTCCAAGAGTTAGAGAAGAATGAGTCGCTATATTTTAATTTAGCAAAACCTTGGCTAGGGTAATCCATCAGATGGATTTGATATTTTAAAATACAATGTGGATAACCTGATCAGAGCTGATAGTTGAACTCTGAGGTGTCCTATGAGCATTTTGGTCAAGGGGATGAATTATATGGAAACTATATCCACATGGGTTCTAAGGATGTTGTTCCACACATTCGACCTATCTGGCGGTCGGGTATCATTGCTAAATGGTCACTTTGATTGGTATAAAAATTTATTTCTATACTACCGACTTAGGTTCAGACCTATGAGGTCACACACATTAGAGTTCACGATCCGATCAGATGGTTGATCAATGATTAAGAATCGTTCTAGGGTTAAACGATCAATACGATTGACATTTAACCTAGTGCAAGTATTGTAGGAGGATCGATTAGCAATTTGATTAAGTCAATGGGCTAAGATTAAGTCTAATTGAATATAATTTAATTAGATTTAATTTGGACTTGATTGGATCAAGTCTAATTGGTTTATTGAATAAGCCAAGTGCAAAGAAAAACTAGTCCTAGTTCAATTAGGACTTGAGTCAACCTAATTTTTAATTCAATTAAAAAATTAAATCAAATTTAAATCAAATTTGATTTGATTAAATTAGATTTTTAATTGGGTTAAGACCTATTTTAATTGGATTGATTTGGTTTTGGTTTGATTTGGTTTAAGAAACCAAATTTGAACCCTAGTAAGACTAGGATTCCACCTTGCGCCACCTTAGCCCCCCATGCCCACTCTCTCTTATTTTGTGTGACAAAACCTTCTCTCCCAGGCCTTCACACATGTTCAAAACTTTTCACTCTTTCTCTCTTACATGGAATGTGGTTGTGGACCAAGTCAAAGTAGGAATTAATTTGGATTTCAAATTCTATGAGATAGAATTTTAGGAAACCAAAACTCTTTTCTTATGGCTCTGATTTTATCCAGATTTTTTTAAAATTTTTTATGAATTTTATGGCACATATTGTGCACCCTTTGCTGGTGGTCCATGGTAGAAAAAGGAGGGGGCACCCATGAGTTGGGCACCCCTTGTCTTGCCCTGTTTGGATTTTTCTTGACTAGGTATTTGATCTAGACAAAGATTCTTCATATCTCTTTATTTAAGATGAATTTCTTTTAGAAATTTTTGAGGATTATAGAAAATTAAGAGACCTTTGGGGTGTGTGAAAATAAAAGAAAAAGAGTGTTGGGGCATAGAGATATAATAGACACAAAACTAAATATCTGGGTTAGAGCAAAGAGAAGAAGAAGAGGGTCTTCTTCTAGGGTTGCTAAGTTCACCTCTTTCCTTCCTCCATCTGTGAGTTTTTTGAGAGTATCTCATATCTAAAACTCCTTCTCCTACTTTTCATCTTTAAAAGAGTCCAATTCAAGCAGAAGAAGGCATCTGATCGACCATCAAAGAAGGATCAGCATAGTACTAGCATACTGTACTGATTTCTTGGATTAGGACTTCTGATCATGATTCGTGGGCTCGTGTGGATGACTCCTAAAGGCCGAATGCATGTGCAACTCACAACATCATTCTGAAGCCCTGATCAACAAAGTTAGAATGCCTAACTTGCAAGGTAATAGATCTGATCTATTATATTTTACATACATTAGATGTAATATAGAAACATGTTGATATGATCAACATGTAGTTCTTGCTCTTTATATTTTAATTTTTGATTTAATATCATATAATAATCATGTAATAAGAACTTAAATCTAGAAATTCTCTAATTTTATAAGATAAATTATGATTTATTTTAGTCTTCCGCTGCCTGATCTTGAAAAAGTTTCAAGATCTAACCCTAAAACCCTAGATCTGGTTCGTTCAGGTACTAGAATCCACACAGACTACATATAGGCCTGAGGATAGCTCAGTCAACCCATATGCATCTATGGATAGATTCTCAATCAATTATTTTTTCAAATAACTTCTAGTATTTAATTTAGCCCCAGATTTTATTTCAGTAGGCGATAGGCCTCCACTGAAAGTTTCGATTAGCTCAAATCATTAATATGAACCTACTTAGTGATTCTAACCAATGAGTGATTAGGTCCAAGGATGGCTCGATCAATCCAACCATCATCAGATAGTTCAACAGAGTCATCATATGATGAATGATAATTCCAATATTTTGAATGAACACCAGATAGATGGCACCTGCAATATCAATCATAAAAAATGGATCCATTACCATTCACCTCAACAGAAGGCTATGATCTAGTTATCACCATAACTAGCTCATTTTTGAGACCTAATAATTTAAAAAATTTAATCAGTTTAGAGAAGAAAAGAGAAGAAAAGATCAATCAGTAGACCACAATCCTCCCACTGACTTCACCAAGTCATTGAATCGGGTTAGGTTATGCTGATTGAACTGGTACCTAGATTAGTCACACTGATCAAGTTTAATACTATGGGCTAACTCGAATCACTTACGATCTAACCAAACTCTAGTTCACCAAATTGGCCAAGTAAATGAGATCGATGGGAAGGTCTGCTAAGCTTACCTTAGACACTATCGAAATGGCCAGGTAAGCCGCTCCCAATTAAAAACCACTGGTCATAATGCCAAACTTATCTTAGACACCAATTGGTTAACTAATTTTGATTTGACCAATCTAATGATTCAGGTTCAACCATTGAGCCACAATCAAGGTTTATTTGATCTCATCAAAGACATGGACTTGACCATCTACAACTATTGTATTAGAAAAATCTTGATTAATCTAATTCAATATTTGGTTAGACTTAATCAATTTCTCTACATGGTCAATCAATTCTTTGATTCTAATCTTAGGTCTAACCTAATTAAAGAGAAGGATCTGATTTGAGCTCATCCATACCCCATATTTTATGCAATGTCATTAGATCTAAATCATAATTCTAGATCTATTGGGTTTAATACTTAATTCTCAATTAAGTTCTGCATCAATATGGTTAAAGTTTTGAAAATAATTTTTTTCATATAAACTTTTTACATCAAGTCATAAAATCTTTTAGATCAAATCTAAATTTTTATGATTTTAAATCAAAATAATTTTGATCAATTAAGATTAAATATAACTAACCATCTTCGCAACTTGCATCATATACAATAACACCTAGGGGTTTCAAGATCTAGAATTTTGTAAGAAAATAAGTTTTCTCTTTTCACTTTCTTCATCATGAGATCTCACAGTGGTACCCCTACACATCATGAAGAGCACCCCATTGAATGGGAGGAGAGGGTCATAAAACCCTACGTGCTCCTATGATCGAACGGCCTAGTGATTATCCAATCTAAGTATTTTGCTACTCAGAATATCTAATCTAAATAAATAATAATCAGATCTGAAAATAAATTAATTTAGATTTAATATAAATTATAAATAATTAGATCAAATAAAAAAAATTAGATCTAAAGTCATATTGATTCACATCAAAATAACCTGCTCTGATACCAGTGGAAGAAAATATACGACAGTGCAGTACATGTAATTTTAAAATTTTATACAGTAAAAATAATAGATTAAATTATTTAATTTTAATTATATATATAAGATTCTATCTTAGACTACCATATCATGATCTTTAATATAAAAATACATACTTTAAATCTGAAAATAAAAATCATATCAATCTCATCGATGCTAAAATTCTAGATCTAACTATTAGATCTACCATAGAAATCAAAACAAGTTAGAGATCGTTACCAAACAAATTTGATCTTGATCTCCTCTAGTCCAACAATTAGAGAAAGTATTCTTCAGGTCACTCATAGCCACACAGAGTCATCTGGTCTCTACAGAAAGATCCACGTGAAGACAGACATAGATCAAGGACTTGGAGGTGCTAGCCTGTAAGCAATTTTGATAGCTGATATATTCCTCCTTCTTCAAGTACCTTGGACACTCCAAAGTAAGAGAGGATCAAGAGGAGGAATAGAGGAGGAGGAGAAGAGACTCTAAAAATACAAAATACCAAGGGAATGATCATGGGATGTCCAAGAAAGAGGACCCCTTTTTATAGACTAGGAATTAGGGTTTTTCAAGGAAGGGCACCAAGAGTCAACACAAAAATCTCCTTCTAGTATCTTAAAAAATTCTAGAAAAATTATTAAAATATGGAGAAAGATTCTACAGTCTCACATACCAAAGGATTCTCCAATAAAAATAAGAAAAAAATAAATATAGTGCTAAAAATATTCCATATATAAAAAATCTCTTTCTTAGTTTACCTCTTATCTCTAATTCGGATTGCATTCGAATTAGGCAAGAGATAATATTATGACTCATCAACTATAGCCACCCACCTTTATTGGATCTTCTATCATGATGCCAAAAATCATAACCCAAATCCAATTAGGCATGGAGAAATTGACATGGATCCAGATGTAGCGCAAAAGATAAGGATAGAGTCCTAGTTGACAAGGACTCTTCATTTCCAATTTTCATTCTGTTGCTCCTTGAATTGATTTTGATGATTATAAAGTATTTGAGGGGGTTACTAATAATTTTAGCTTAAAAAAAGATTTATTATATTTTAGGGGCAAAATCATAATTTTATTAAGTTCTGATTCAAAAGCCTCAAGAGCAAGAGCAGAAGATTTGTAATCTATTAGAGGCAATTTTAATATTTTTGGATGTGCTTTTTGAAAGAAAATCATGTTCATATATTTGAGTCGACCCCATGAGTCGACTCATGGCAAAAGAGACTGAACGACACGCTGAATTTTTTGGTTGGCACACTCTGTGAGTCGACCCCTGTGCATGAGTCGACCCTATGAGTCAACCTCTGCTGCTGTGTAGGCCAAAATTACAGAACAGTCATTTTCTGTTCTGTGCCATAGAAGTCGACCCTATGAGTCGACTCATGAGCATGAGTTGACCCTATGAGTCAACCCCTATGACAAAAAAATTTTGCAACGATTAGTTTTCAGCTCGTTTTAGCTGCATTTAATACCCATTTAATGTGCTCTAATGGCTCTATTTCAGCCCAGATTACTCTCCACCATCATTTGAAGTTATAAAAGGCACTTAAAGGAGGAAATCAATAAGGTTTTGAAAAGGTTCTTCAAGCATTCACTTCAACCCTAAGCAAGAGCCCTCTTGAAGTTAAAGAAGCTTTTATTTCAAGTTCACCAACCCCTCAAGAGCTTATTCAAGTCTTCAACCATCTTGAGGGAAATCAGAAAAGCTTGCTTCTATTTGTGTAAAGTGTATTTAAAGTTTTATTCACTTATTAAAGGAGCTACATCTATATTTCTGTATAATTAACTGCTATACTCTATTTTGAGTTGATAATTTATTTTGGAAGGGTTTCAAAATATGAAAAGGTTAATCCAAAACTTTGAATCAAATTGTATTGGATTGGTTTGTACCCAAAAAATAAGTATTCTAACTTGAAATAGCTAGAGTCAGAGGTTCTGATGTTGTATTCGGGTTGAATACGGTTTAGTGGATTTGAATTCTCAAGCAGGAGCTTGGGGAGTGGACGTAGGTGTAAGATTAGCACCGAACCACTATAAATCTTTTTATTTGTGTTGGGCTTACTTGCTCTCCTTTTAAAATTTTTTAACTTCTTGCATTCTTGCATCCAGCTTCTACACTTTGTATAAATTTCACTCTCCATATTTATCCTACTTATTGTTATAATATCCTCATAGTTGTAAATTAACTTTAAATTTTTAGAAACCCAATTCACCCCCCCCTCTTGGGTTGCATAGCTGGACAACAAGTGGTATCAGAACTCGGTGCTCTAGCCCTACTTTGATTTAACCATCAAAGAGCTAAAGATCTATGGCAACTCAAGTTAGTGCTTCACTAGCCGAGGGATAGTCCACCAACCGACCTTCACTTTTCAATGGGTCAAACTATACCTATTGAAAAGCTCGGATGAAAATTTTTATTCAAACACTTGACTATGATATGTGGAGTATCATAGTAAATAGACCACACACACCCACTAGAATAATTGATGGTGTGGAATCAACCAAATCCAAAAAAGAATGGGATGAGGTTGATAAGAAAATGACTCAACTAAATGCTAAAGCCATGAATATTTTATATTGTACTCTAGATGCTAATGAATTCAATCATATTTCAACATGCATGTCAGCTAAGAAAATATAGGATAGATTAGAAGTAACTCATGAAGGAACTAATCAAGTGAAGGAATCAAAAATTAACATGCTTGTGCATAAATATGAGCTTTTTAAAATGGAGCATGGTGAATCAATAACTAAAATATTTACTCATTTTACTGATATTATTAATGATCTAAAAAGTCTTGGTAAGTCTTATTCTAACAGTGATCTCATGAGAAAGATTCTTAGGTCTTTACCAAAGACTTGAGAGGTCAAAGTGACCGCAATCCAAGAAGCTAAAGATCTGAATATCCTACCCTTGGAGAAGCTTCTAGGATCACTGATGACACATGAGCTAAGCATGAAATAATATCAAGAAGAAGATTTCAAAAAGAAGAGGATAATCATCCTTAAATCCACTACTCAACCTGATGAAGAATCTGATGATACAAAAAATGAAGAGAAGGATGATGAAATGGCCCTCGTTACTAGAAGGTTTAAGAAGTTTTTGAAGAAAACAAGATAAGGAATGAGGAAGAGGCCACCTACAAAAGGAGAAGATAGCAAAGAGAAGGATAAGGAGCAACCCCTTATTTATTATGAATGCAAAAAATCGAGACACTTTAAGTCTGAATGCCCACAACTGAAGAAGGATCCCAAGAAGTACAAGAAGAAGGCCATGATGGCTATATAGAGTGGAAGTGATGAGTCAAGTTTCGAAGAAGAAGACTCAAATGAACAAGCCAATTTGTGCCTTATGGCATATGAAATGAGATAAATACTGAAACTCCTATTGACTTTACCTTTGAAAAACTTCACGAAGTATTTTATGATCTAATTGATGAACTAAAGAAGCTAGGAGTAAAGAACAAAGAATTAAAATCAAAGAATCAATTTTTACTAAAAAAAATAAAAATATTTCAAATAAAAAATTAATTCTATCTCAAGAAAATTTGAACTTAAAAAATGAGATTGTCAAGTTAAAATCAATGGTTGAAAAATTTACTTTAAATTCAAATAAGCTTCACATGATACTTAACAATCAAAAGGCCATTTATGATAAAGCCGGTCTTGGATATAACCCCTTAAAGAAATAAAAATTTCTGAAAAATATCTTTGTAAACTTATTATACAATAAGTTTTCAAATATAACTTGTTTTAAATGTGGTAGAGTAGGATACAAATCCTATTCATATTTTTCTAACAAATCTAAAAATTTTATTGTAAAGAAAATATGGATTTCAAAAGGAACTATTATGACTAACCAAAAAAGACTCAAGAAAACTTGAGTACCTAAAGTCAAAACTTGACTCTTATGTATAGGTGTGTCTTGCATCCCAAGGAGCAAACTGAAAATGGTATCTTGATAGTGGGTGCTCAAGATATATGACTGATGATGAATCTCAATTCATCACACTTTATGCTAAAAATGAAGGGATGGTCACCTTTAGAGACAATGGCAAAAGAAAAATCATCGGTATAGGTAATATTGGTATCACTCCCTCCAAGTATAATGAAAATATTTTATTAGTAGATGGTTTAAAATATAATTTATTAAGTATCAGTCAATTTTATGATAAAGGATACAAAGTCATTTTTAAATCTTTAGTTTGTATTATAACTAGTTCTATTAATGAAGGTATTAAATTTGTTGGGCATAGACATAGTAATGTTTATATGGTAGATTTGAATGATCTTTCCAAAATAAATATGCAATGCCTAGTAGCCTTGAATGTAAAGATTAATAAGACTAGTTGGCTTTGGCATCGTAGGCTTGCACATATTAGCATGCATTCACTTTCAAAACTTATTAAAAAGAAATTGGTTATCGGCTTACCCAAATTGAATTTTGAAAAAGATAGAATTTGTGATGCATGCCAAATGGGTAAACAAACATGAGTCTTATTCAAATCTAAAAATATTGTTTCAACTACTAGGCCATTAGAACTATTGCACATGGATTTATTTGGATCCACTAGAACTACTAGTCTAGGTGAAAAACGATATGGTTTTGTAATTATTGATGATTTCTCTCATTTTATATGGATCTTCTTTTTGGCACATAAGGATGAAATTTTTCATATTTTCTCAAAATTTTATTGAAAAGTCACAAATGAAAAAGATTTTTCAATTCAAAATATTCAAAGTGATCATGGAACCGAATTTAAAAATTAAGATTTTGAAAAGTTTTGTGATGAAAAAGGTATCGACCATAACTTTTCAGCACCTAGGACACCCCAACAAAATGGGATAGTAGAAAAGAAAAATAGAATTCTTGAAGAAATGGCCCGTACCATACTATGTGAAAGCAACCTTCCAAGATATTTTTGGATGGAAGTAATTAATACAGTATGTTACATATTAAACCGTGCTTTAATTAGACCAATTTTAAAGAAAATCTCTTATGAGCTTTGGAAAGAAAAAAAACCAAATATTGCATATTTTCATATTTTTGGTTGTCGATGTTTTATTTTGAATAATGGTAAAGAAAGACTAGAAAAATTTGATGTTAAATCCAATGAAGTGATTTTTCTTGCTTACTCCTCTTCTAGCAAAGCTTTTAGAGTTTTCAACAAAAGAACTTTAATAGTAGAGGAGTCAATACATGTTGTTTTTGATGAAACTAACGATCTTTCTTCAAGGAAGAATGAAGATATTGATGATGCAGATTTTCTTATAGAAGGAATAAAGGAGATCACTCTAAAAGACTCAACCATTCAAGATGATGAAGAACATGAAGACAAACAGGATGAGGAAGGTGAAGAACAACAAAAACAATCTCAAGGTACAAATGATCTACCCAAAGAATGGAGGTATGATCACAATCACCCCAAGAAATTAATCATTGGAGATCCTACACATGGTGTAAAAACTCACTCTTCACTTAGAGATACATTCAATCATTTTACTTTTGCCTCTCATCTTGAACCTAAAATCATAGATGAAGCTGAAAAAGATTATAATTGGATAAATGCAATGCAAGAAGAACTTAATCAATTTGAAAGAAATAATGTATGGACTTTAGTTTCAAGATCTAAAAATTATTCAATAATTGGCACAAAATGGGTATATAGGAATAAATTAGATGAACATAGAAATGTGATAAGAAATAAAATGAGATTAGTTGCAAAAGGTTATAATCAAGAAGAACGAATTGATTTTGATGAGACCTTAGCACCTGTTGCTAGATTAGAAGCAATTAGACTTCTACTTGCATATTCTTGCTTTATAAATTTTAAGTTATTCCAAATGGATGTCAAAAGTGCTTTTCTAAATGTATATATTGCTGAAGAAGTTTATGTAGAACAACTTTCAAGTTTTGAAAATCATGCTTTTCCTAATCATATTTTTAAATTAAACAAAGCATTATATAGTTTGAAACAAGCACCTAGGGCTTGGTATGAAAGGCTAAGCAAATTTTTGCTTAATAATGATTTTTCAAAAGAAAATATAGACACAACTTTTTTCATTAAAAAAAATTAAAATGATATATTAGTTATACAAATATATGTTGATGACATTATTTTTAGGTCTACCAATGAAACTCTTTGTCAAGATTTTGCTAAGCTCATACAAGGAGAGTTCGAGATGAGCATGATGGGAGAACTTACATTCTTCTTCGAACTTCAAATCAAATAAACAAAGGAAGAAATCTCCATCACCCAAAGCAAGTACACAAGAGAACTACTCAAAAGATTTGGAAAGGAGAACTCCAAAGCAATTAGTACACCCATGAGCCCATCATGTAAGCTTGACAAGGATGAAGGAGGTAAAAATATAGACTTAAAATTTTATAGAGGTATGATTGGTTTTCTATTGTATTTAACTGCTAGTAAACCAGATATTATGTTTAGTGTTTGTCTTTGTGCTCACTTTCAATCAAATCCGAAAGAATCTCACTTGAATGCAGTTAAAAGAATCCTTAGATATCTAAATAGTACACAAACTCTAGGATTATGATATTCTAAAGACTCATCAATTGACTTGATAGGATATTCAGATGCCAATTTTGCTAAATGTAGATTAGATAAAAAAAGTACTAGTAGAACTTGCCAATTTTTTGGAGAAAACTTAATCTCTTGGTTTAGCAAAAAGCAAAACTCGATAGCACTATCTACGGCTGAGGCCGAATACATTGCAGTCGGAAGTTGTTGTGCTCAAATCTTGTGGATTAAGTAACAACTTGAAGATTTTGGCATCAAACTCAATGAAACTCTCATAAGATGTGATAACACTAGTGCTATAAATCTAACTAAAAATCTAATTCAGCATTCTAGATCAAAACATATTGAAATTAAGCATCATTTCATAAGAGAACATGTCCAAAATAAAGATATAATTTTTGATTATATTTGTACTAAAAAATAATTGGCTGACATCTTTACCAAGGCCTTAAGTGAAGATAGATTTTATGAAATTAGGAGAGAACTAGGAATCCTTGATCCATCAGTATAAGTATCTCTCTGATTTCAAATTCTTAATGCCAAAAATTCATTGAACTAAATCTATTGAGCTCAATTCTCATTTTTCTTAAGAGCTCAAAAGCTCAAAAATATTATTCACATGATCAATATTTGGATAAACATCCTTCTCTCAGAGTTTCAAATTTTTTCAAAATTGTTCCATCATTCTTTTGAATTTTTCTATGCCATGAGTTGACCCCCAGGGTCGATCCTAGGGTAAATTTGTAATTTTATCAAAACCCTTCGGGTGCTCTCTTCTTATTGAGAATTTTTCCTAAAGCCGACTCAGCCCTTCGTCTTCTTCCTCCCACCGAACCAAAAGGTCTCCATCTCTTCTCCCTCAAATCAAAGATTTCTCTCAAATCTCTCCTCCCATTTTTTTTCACTCTTCAAATCACCCGTTTAGGAACCAAGTTTCTCTCCTCTTCTTTCTTCATTTGGGGTGGTTCAAGCTTGCCCTAGACTCTACCTGTCTTCTCCAAATCAGCACATCACCTCTCCAAAATTTTTGCCTTTCCACTGGAATCTTTTCGTCTCTCCCTTACATTTAGTCTCCAAAGCTCCGTGCAAGTCCTTCTTGTGCAAATGGCTCCTAAAATGAAGCTTTCATAGAGGAGAAAATCTATTTATGGGTTGGAAGAAAGTGTGCGCAGAAAGAGATTAGCGGTTGAGTCCTCTCCTGCTCCAATCCCTGCTCTAGGTCCTGCTTCAGCTTCCACTCAGTCTCCAATCAGCCCAAGCAAGGTACCTCTCTCTGATCGAAAAGTGAAATCTGAAAAAAATATTGATTTCAAATTTTTTGAAAAAGGAGGGTTCACTATTGGATCGAAGATTAAGTATCAAAGATGAAAATTTTGCTGCTCCTTAAAGAAAAATACTTATGTCAATTTAGTCAGAGAATTTTACTTAAATTTGAGCTATAGCAATGGAACAGTGAAATCTACAGTAAAAGGTAATGATGTTTTTCTTGATCCAGTACATTTGGGATAGATACTACATTTGCCTTGTGAAGGCTATACCAATATGGAGCTCCCTATTAAAGAAGAAAGAATTAATATTATCTTAGGGAGAACCTATACTGAAAGTCTAAATAAATTGGAAGCAAAAATTCTTTCTGTTGAGATGAGGCTGTTACATCACTTGGTAACTAAACTGTTTGTCCCTAGGAGTGGTAGACATGACCTTCTATCTGGTAGGGACATTTGCATTATGTACCATTTGATCACTCAAGTCCCCCTGAACCTTCCACCATTGATGTTTGAGGCCATGAGGGAAACCCTGAACAGGTCCAAGGCTCACTTGCCTTCTGGTATGGCACTCACCTTAGTTTTTAGAAGGTTCGAAATTAGTTTTGAGGGGGAGGCAGTTGCTAGACTATCCCATTCTGACACCATCAATCGCCACACACTGCATCGCATGGGTTTTTCTAAGACTGATGGCGGTTGGACAAAGGGTGTTGAGGAGAGAGTGGAGGATAGAGTAGAGGAGGTGTTGCTCCAAGATTGATTTTGATGATTACAAAGCAGATTGAAGGGGCACCAATATTTTTTATTTGAAAAATCTTTGTGCTCTTCAGGGCAAAATCATAATTTTACCAAAACCCTGATTTAATAGTATCATTTGGTAGAACAAAAGATTTGTGATCTATTGGTAAAAATTTCATTATTTTTGGACTTGTATTTTTGAAGTTATGCATGTTTGAATTCCATGAGTGACTCATGAGTCAGCTCATGGCACAATGAGCAGCTTGGCACGCTGAAATTTCTGTTGGCACGCTGGATTTTTGGCTTGGCACGACCTGTGAGTCGACTCATGAGTCGACCCACAAGGCATGAGTCGACTCATGAGTCGACTTCTGCATGTTTGGGCCAAAAATTCCAGAAACCAATTTTGGTTGTTGCAACAGAGGTCGACTCATGAGTCGACCCCTGAGGCATGAGTCGACTCATGAGTCGACCCCTGCGATGGGATTTGTCCGCAACGGCTAGTTTTTAACCCGTTTTAGGTGCTTTTAATGCTCATTTAATGTGCTCTAACGGCTCTTTTTCTGCCTAGAATATTTTTCTCTATTTCTTAAAGCTATAAAAGGTTTCAAAAGGTGGAAAATAAGAAGAGATTGACAAGAGATAAGCAAGACATTAAGAAGAGAAAGAAAGAGATTTGAAGAGCATTCAAGAGAGCTTTCAAGAGCATTCAAAAGAGAGGGTTTCTCAAGCCAACTTTTCAGTCCTAATCAAGAGCTCATTTAAAGCCTTCAAGAAGCCTTCAATCAAAGCTCACCAACTCCTCAAGCGTTCATTCAATTCTTCATCCACTTTGAGGAAATCCAAAAGGGGCTTCTTCACTTGAGTAAAGTGTATTTAAAGTTATATTCGCTCATTAAAGGAGCTTTTCTTGTACTTATTTGTGCTATAAACTGTTTTACTCTTTGTGAGTAATTATTTTTTTTTGGAGGGGTTCCAAAATAAGGGAAGGTTGATCCGAACCTGAAATCGGAGTGTATTGGGTTGGCTTGTACCCGAAAAATAAGTGGACTAGCTTGGGATAGCTAGTGTCAAAGTTTTCGACATTTGTATTCGGGTTGAATACAGTATAGTGGATTGAAATTCCCAAGTAGGAGCTTGGGGAGTGGATGTAGGTGCAAGGTTGGCATCGAACCACTATAAATCCTTGTGTTTGTGGTGTGCATTATTGCTTCTCTTTAACTCTTCATTATTTCCTTGCATTCTTGCTTTAGGTAATTAATCTTGAACTAAAGTCTTTCTCCTCATTCATTTAGCTTTTGACAAACACTTTTCATAAGTTATTAGTTAAGCTTAAAATTTTTTAAAACCCAATTCACCCCCCCTCTTGGGTTGCATAGCTGGGCAATAAGTGGTATCAGAGCTCGGTGCTCTAGCCCTTCTTTGATCTAAACAATCAAAGAGCCAAAGATCTATGGCAACCCATGTCGGTACTTCTCTAGTCGAGGGGCAATCCACCAACCGACCTCCACTTTTCAATTGGGTCTAATTACACCTATTGGAAAGCTCAGATGAAGATATTCATACAAGCACTCGACTATGATATATGGAGTATCATAGTGAACGGTCCTCACACACCCACTAAAATTATAGATGGTGAGGAGTCAACCAAACCCGAGAAAGAATGGGATGAGATTGATAAAAATTGGCACAATTAAATGCTAAAGCAATGAATGTACTTTATTGTGCTCTTGATGCTAACGAATTTAATCGCATTTCTACTTGTTCATCTGCTAAAGAAATATGGGATAGGTTAGAAGTAACCCATGAGGGAACAAATCAAGTAAAAGAGTCTAAAATAAACATGCTTGTGCATAAATATGAATTATTTAAAATGGAGCATGATGAGTCCATAACTGTAATGTTTACTCGCTTTACTGATATAATTAATGATTTAAAGAGTCTTGGCAAGTCCTATACTAACAGTGAGCTTGTAAGAAAGATTCTCAGGTCATTGCCAAGAACTTGGGAAGCCAAGGTGACTGCTATCCAAGAAGCGAAGGACTTGAACACTCTACCTCTAGAAGAGCTTCTTGGATCTTTGATGACTCATGAGCTAAGCATGAAGCAACATCAAGAGGATGAAGTCAAAAAGAAAAGAATCATTGCCCTCAAATCCACAGCTTCTCCTGATGAAGAAACTGATGACACAGAAGATGAAGAACAGGATGAAGAGATGGCACTCATCACCCAGAGATTCAAGAAATTTTTAAGAAAAAGGAAACAGGGGATGAGAAAGAGGCCATTCACAAAAGGGGAACAAAGCAAAGAGAAAGAGAAAGATCAACCCCTTATCTGCTACGAGTGCAAGAAGCCGGGACATTTCAAATCCGAATGTCCACAACTGAAGAAAGGTCCCAAAAAGTTCAAGAAGAAGGCAATGATGGCCACATGGAGTGCGAGTGATGACTCAAGCTCCGATGAGGAAACCTCAACCGAACAAGCCAACCTGTGCCTTATGGCACACGAAAATGAGGTAATTTCTGAAATCCCTAGTGAATTTATATTTGAAGAATTGCATGAAGCATTCTATGATTTAATTGATGAATTAAAGAAACTAGGGATGAAAAATAAAGAACTGAAATTGAAAAATCAGTCCTTAGTGAAACAAGCTGAAAGCCTTTCAATTGAAAAATCCACCTTGCTTCAAGAAAATCAAAGCTTAAAGAATGAAATTAACAAGCTAAAACCTATAGTAGATAAGTTCACCTTAAGTTCAAACAAACTAAATATGATTCTTGATAATCAAAAAGCCATATATGATAAGGCTGGACTTGGCTATAACCCCTTGAAGAAACAAAAATTTTTGAAAAATATTTATGTAAACTATTCAAGTAACAAGTCTACCAATATTACTTGTTTCAAATGTGGTAGAGTAGGACATAAATCATACACTTGCCTCTTTAACAAATCTGCAAACACAACTATAAAGAAAATATGGGTTCAAAAGGAACCATTTTGACTAACCAAAAAGGACCCAAGAAAGCTTGGGTACCTAAAACAAAAACTTGACTTTTGCTTGCAGGTGTGTCTAGCATCCCAATAGGAAACAGGAAATGGTATCTTGACAGTGGATGCTCGAGACACATGACTGGTGATGAATCATAATTCATCACGCTTGATGCTAAGGATGGAGGGATGGTCACCTTTGGAGATAATGACAAAGAAAGATCATCGGGATAGGTAACATTGGTATCACTCCCTCCAAATACATTGAAAATATTTTGTTAGTTAAAGGTTTAAAGCATAACTTACTTAGCATTAGTCAATTTTGTGATAAAGGGTATAAAGTTGTTTTTGAATCATCTGTTTGCATTGTGACTAGTCCTATTAACGATGGCATTAAATTTATAGGACATAGACATGGCAATGTTTATATGGTAGATTTAAATGATTTAGCCAAAATGACATGCAATGCCTAGTATCTTTGAATGCTAAAGCTAATGAGACTAGTTGGCTTTGGCATCGTAGACTTGCACACATTAGCATGCATTCTCTTTCAAAATTAATTAAGAAAGAATTAGTTCTTGGCTTGCCTAAACTGAATTTTGAAAAAGATAGAATTTGTAATACATGCCAACTAGGTAAACAAACTAGAGTTTCATTTAAATCCAAAAATATTGTTTCAACTTCTAGACCTTTAGAGCTTTTGCATATGGACTATTTGGACCAACTAGAACCACTAGTCTAGGAGGAAAACGATATGGTTTTGTAATTATAGATGATTACTCTCTTTTACTTGGGTTTTCTTTTTGGCACACAAAGATGAAACTTTTCATATTTTTACTAAATTTCACCGAAAAGTCACTAATGAAAAAGGATTTTCAATTCAAAATATTAGAAGTGATCATGGAACTGAATTTGAAAATCAAGACTTTGAAAATTTTTGTGATAAAAATAGAATTGGCCATAACTTCTCTGCTCCTAGGACACCCCAACAAAATGGGGTAATTGAAAGGAAAAACAGAACCTTAGAAGAAATGGCCCGTACCATGCTTTGTGAAAGCAATCTTCCAAGATATTTTTGGGCGGAAGCAATTAACACAGCATGTTACATTTTAAATCGTGCTTTATTAGACAAATTTTAAAGAAAACCCCCTATGAACTTTGGAAAGGAAGAAAATCAAATATTGCATATTTTCATATTTTTGGTTGCCGATGTTTTGTATTAAATAATGGTAAAGAAAGACTTGGTAAATTTGATGCAAAATCAGATGAAGCAATCTTTCTGGGTTACTCCTCCACTAGTAAAGCTTTTAGAGTTTTTAACAAAAGAACTTTAGTAGTTGAGGAGTCCATACATGTTGTTTTTGATGAATCTAACGATCTTTCTTCAAGGAAGAATGAGGGTGTTGATGATGCAGATCCACTAATAGAAGGTATGAAGGAGATCACTCTGAAAGATTCAACAACTCCAGAGGACGAGGATCAAGAAGACAAACAAGATGAGAGAGGTGAAGAAATTCAAGAACAACCTAAGGTACAAATGACCTACCCAAGGAATGGAGGTATGTTCACAACCACCCTAAGGAGTTAATTATTGGTGATCCTATGCATGGGGTGAAAACTCGTTCTTCACTTAGAGATGTATTTAATCATTGTGCTTTTGTATCTCAACTTGAACCAAAAACTATTGAAGAAGCTGAAAATGATCATAATTGGATTAATGCAATGCAAGAGGAACTTAATCAATTTGAAAGAAATAATGTTTGGACCTTAGTATCAAGACCTAAAAATTATTCAATAATTGGCACAAAATGGGTCTTTAGAAACAAATTAGATGAGCATGGTAATGTAATTAGAAATAAAGCAAGACTGGTTGCTAAAGGATATAATCAAGAAGAAGGAATTGATTTTGATGAAACTTTTGCACCTGTTGCTAGATTAGAAGCCATTAGACTTCTACTTGCGTATGCTTGCTTTATGAAATTCAAATTATTTCAAATGGATGTCAAAAATGCATTTTTAAATGGATATATTGCTGAAGAAGTCTATGTAGAACAACCCCCAGGATTTGAAAATCATGCTTTTCCTGATCATGTTTTTAAATTAAATAAAGCTTTATATGGATTAAAACAAGCACCTGGGCTTGGTATGATAGACTAAGCAAATTCTTACTAAACAATGGTTTTTTAAGAGGTAATGTAGATACAACCCTCTTTATTAAAAGAAATCAAAATGATATGTTAATAATACAAATTTATGTTGATGATATAATTTTTGGGTCTACTAATGAATCTCTTTGTCAAGACTTTGCTAAGCTCATGCAGGGGGAGTTCGAGATGAGCATGATGGGAGAACTTACCTTCTTCCTCGGACTCCAAATCAAACAAACAAAAGAGGGAATCTCCATCACCCAAAGCAAGTACACCAAGGAACTACTCAAAAGATTTGGAATGGAGAACTCCAAACCTATTGGCACACCCATGAGCCCCTCAGGTAAGCTTGACAAGGATGATGAAGGTAAATGTGTAGACTTAAAATACTATAGAGGTATGATTGGATCATTATTATATTTAACTGCAAGTAGGCCTGATATCATGTTTAGTATTTGTTTATGTGCTAGATATCAATCTAATCCTAAAGAATCTCATTTGAATGCTGTTAAAAGAATCCTTAGATACTTGAATGGTACTCAAACTCTAGGGTTATGGTACTCTAAGGACTCACAAATTGATTTATTAGGATATTCAGATGCTGATTTTGCTGGATGTAAATTAGATAGAAAAAGCACAAGTGGAACTTGCCAATTTCTTGGAGTTAACCTAATCTCCTGGTTTAGCAAGAAATAAAATTCGGTAGCACTGTCTACGGCTGAGGCCGAATACATTGCAGTCGGAAGTTGTTGTGCTAAAATCTTATGGATTAAGCAACAACTCGAAGACTTTAGAATCAAACTTAATGAAACACCAATAAGATGTGACAACACAAGTGCCATAAATCTATCTAAAAATCCAATTCAACATTCAAGACCCAAACATATTGAAATAAGATATCACTTTATAAGAGAACATGTTCAAAACAAAAATATAATTCTTGAATATGTTTGTACTGAAAATTAATTAGCTGATATCTTTACGAAGGCCCTTAGTGAGGACAGATTCTGTGAAATTAGGAGAAATCTAGGAATTCTTGATCCATATGCCTAAATATTTCTCAATTTCCAAAGAATTGATGTCAAAAAATTCTTAGAGCTCAATTTCCAACATCTATCTTGGTCCCAAAAGCTCAAGTTTATCATTCTCAAAACTTGTCTTTGAGCAAAATTCTTTCTCCCAAAATTTCAAATTTTTCTGAAATTTATTCATATTTTTTCTGAATTTCTGAGCTTCATGAGTCGACCCCCTTGAGTCGACCCCATGGCAAACTTGTAATTTTTTCCAACTTCCCACGGGCTCCTTTTTATTTGGGATCCTGTTCGTGAGCCGACTCATCCTTTCATCTTCCTCCTTCCAAAAACCGACTTCCCCATTTCCATTCTCTCCAAAACCAAGGATCTAGCTCAAGGTTCTTCTCCCTTCTCCTCTCCACCATAAATTGCCACCTGGGAAAAGGAATTTTCGTGCTTTCTCCCTTTGTTTGAAACGGTTGGAGCGTGCCTTAGCACTCCTCCGTTCTTCTCTAATCTGCCTCTTCTCTCCACCAAAATCCCTCTCCATTCTTTTGTAATCCTTCTTCCACTCATCCACTTGATCCTCCAAGTCTCTCTGCCTGCTACTGTGGTGAATATGGCTCCGAAGATGAAGCTTCCACAAAGAAGAAAGTTGGTCCGTGAGCTAGAAGAAAATGTCCAAAGGAAAAGGCAAGCTGCTCAGTCCTCCACTGCTCCCACTCCGGCTTCTGTGTCAGCTCAAGGTCCTTCTCAATCATCCCTTAGCCCCAGTAAGAATCCTCTATCTGATAGAAAAGTTGAAACCGAAAAGAATGTGGATTTTCGGTTCTTTGAAAAAGAGGGTTTTACTTTTGGAACTAAAATTAAAAACCAAGGATGGGGTTTCTACTGCTCCCTTAAGGAAGTCACTTATGTAGACCTAGTCAGAGAATTTTATCAGAATTTGCATTATGGGAATGGGTCGGTGACTTCAACAGTCAAGGGTGTTGATATTTGTTTGGATCCTAGTATATTGGGAGAAATACTATATTTGCCAAGTGAGGGTTACTCTTATATGGAACTCCCAGTAAAGGAAGAGGGGATCAGTGTTATTCTAGAGGGAGCCTACTCAGGGAGTTTAAATAAATTGGAAGCAAAGATTTTGTCTATTGAGATGAGGATCCTACATCAGTTGGTGACGAAGCTCTTCTTCCCTAGGAGTGGTAGGCATGATCTACTTTCCAGCAGAGATATTTGTATTATGTTTCATGTTATCACTCAAACCCCCCTGAACCTCCCTGCACTAATGATAGAGGCCATGAGAGAGACTTTGAACAGATCCAAGGCACACTTGCCTTTTGGTATGGCCCTTACTCGAGTTTTTAGGAGGTTTGGAGTTAGCTGTGAGGGGGAGGCATCTACTAAGCTCTCTCATGTAGACACCTTCAACCAACACACCCTGCACCGAATGGGTTTTACAAAGACTGATGGTGGTTGGATCAAGGGTTCTGAGGAGAGAGCTGAGGAGAGAGCTGAGGACAGAGCTGAAGACAGAGCTGAAGAAGAAGGTCCATCATCTCCTATCCATGACTTCAGGGCAGCATCACCAGATATCCAGTTCATTCCAGATCCAGAGGCTGGCCCTTCAGAGTTCACCAGGATGCCCACACCAGTACATCAGCCAGAGAGCAGAGCACCTCCATCAGAGTTCAAACTGGCTGATGATCAGATCGAGCAGATATCACAGCGTGTGGCTTCTTTGCTATCTAGTCAGTGGAGCAGTACTACATTTGCACCAGGGGCCACTTCATCTGATCAGACCATGACTCCCCATATCTCCACTGTGTTTCAGATGATCTCAGATCAGTCTATCCGGATTCAGCAGCTTGAGGACACAGTTTGGAGACTGACTGGCAGAGTTCTTGGCTTGCAGGGGCAAGTCCTTGCTTTGGCCCATCCTCAGCCACAGGAGTCCACTATTGAGGTCACAGACCTTACTGCAGAGGCTGGCAGGCTCAGAGGTGCACTGGAGGGTGGATATGAGTTACTGAGGAGAGAGATCCGAGGATCGAGTGAGCATGCATCCACTCAGTTCACTGCTCTACTTCAGTCTGTTTTCAGAGCACTGAACATACTTGATTCCATCAGACTCACTCTTTCTGTCCAGTCCTTGGCCTCACAGCGTTCTCAGCCTCCTAGTTCATCTCGCTCTTCTGCTCGTGCCAGAGGCAGACGGGGTAGAGGACACACTTCTGGTCGAGATCCATCAGCTCCTCATCCCATATCTGACGACTCCGATCCTTCTAGTCATGATCTTTACTAGATCCTAGGTGTCAGTGTCTTGTTCTGTCTAGGATCTGTGTTTTGGGGCCATGTATTGACATTAGCTAGTTGACTTTTATATTATGAAATATGTATTGAAACAATTATGGTTTTAATTATCTTTCACTTATATATCTACTCTTTATAATGATCATCTTTTGGTTATATATATTCCCTTGTTGAAACTGCTTCTCTTTGTTGATGATTGCTGTTAATGATTGCTGTATTAAGGGGGAGCAAACATTAATGATTAGCACTAAAAGTATTAAAGAGAAAACATATTCAGAAAAAGAGGGAGAGTTAACCATGTTTGATGATGTCAAAAAGGGGGAGAAATTAAAGAAAAAGAAATCCATCAAAAGCAAAACTATAAATTATGAAAAATTAAAGAAAAAGCAACCCATCAAAAGCAAAACTACAAATTATGAGAAATTAATGAATGAATTGGAGAATTTAAAGAACAATATCAAAAGTAAAATGCTAAGTACAATGCAAATGAGCAACCTTTTAAATTACTTCTTTACATATGCTCTGATTTGCTTTAAAAATTTAAATATGCTCTGATATGCTTTAAAATTCCAACTTGCTCTGATACATCTTAAGAAATTTAACTTGCTCTGATACATCTTAAAATTCTTAACTTGCTCTGATACATTGTAAAATTCTTACTTGCTCTGATAAATCTTAAGTTTAAAATGCTCTGATACACTTTTCAGATTAACTCTTAGACATGCATTGGCACACCTAATTATTTTTTGCTCTGATACTAAAACTAAAATTTTTCAAAATACAGCTTGCTCTGATAACAAAAATAAATTTTGTGCTCTAACACCAAAATCACATAATCCAATGAGCAAATTTTCAAATCTTTAAGCAAATGGGCAAACTATTTATGCATATGACCATTTGTATCACATGCCAAAAGAATCAATACTCTTTTCAAGCATATGCACTTATAATGCATCCTTTTGAAATTCATGATTCACATAAATGCTTTTGTTCAAGTATTTTATCATCATCAAAAAGGGAGAGATTGTTGCTCCAAGATTGATTTTGATGATTACAAAGCAGATTGAAGGGGCACCAATATTTTTTATTTGAAAAATCTTTGTGCTCTTCAAGGGCAAAATTGTAATTTTATCAAAACTCTGATTTAATAGTATCATTTGGTAGAACAAAAGATTTGTGATCTATTGGTAAAAATTTTATTATTTTTGGACTTGTATTTTTGAAGTTATGCATGTTTGAATTCCATGAGTCGACTCATGAGTCAGCTCATGGCACAATGAGCAGCTTGACACGCTGAAATTTCTGTTGGCATGCTGGATTTTTGGCTTGGCACGACCTGTGAGTCGACTCATGAGTCGACCCACAAGGCATGAGTCGACTTCTGCATGTTTGGGCCAAAAATTCCAGAAACCCAATTTCTGGTTGTTGCAACAGAGGTCGACCCTGAGGCATGAGTCGACTCATGAGTCGACCCCTGCGACGGGATTTGTCCGCAACGGCTAGTTTTTAACCCGTTTTAGGTGCTTTTAATGCTCATTTAATGTGTTCTAACGGCTCTTTTTCTGCCTAGAATATTTTTCTCTATTTCTTAAAGCTATAAAAGGTTTCAAAAGGTGGAAAACAAGAAAGAGATTGACAAGAGATAAGCAAGACATTAAGAAGAGAAAGAAAGAGATTTGAAGAGCATTCAAGAGAGCTTTCAAGAGCATTCAAAAGAGAGGGTTTCTCAAGACAACTTTTCAGTCCTAATCAAGAGCTCATTTAAAGCCTTCAAGAAGCCTTCAATCAAAGCTCACCAACTCCTCAAGCGTTCATTCAATTCTTCATCCACTTTGAGGAAATCCAAAAGGGGCTTCTTCACTTGAGTAAAGTGTATTTAAAGTTATATTCGCTCATTAAAGGAGCTTTTCTTATACTTATTTGTGCTATAAATTATTTTACTCTTTGTGAGTAATTGTTTTTGTTTTGGAGGGGTTCCAAAATAAGGGAAGGTTGATCCGAACCTGAAATCGGAGTGTATTGGGTTGGCTTGTACCCGGAAAACAAGTGGACTAGCTTGAGATAGCTAGTGTCGGAGTTTTCTATGTTTGTATTCGGGTTGAATACAAGTATAGTGGATTGGAATTCCCAAGTAGGAGCTTGGGGAGTAGATGTAGGTGCAAGGTTGGCACCGAACCACTATAAATCCTTGTGTTTGTGGTGTGCATTATTGCTTCTCTTTAACTCTTCATTATTTCCTTGCATTCTTGCTTTAGGTAATTAATCTTAAACTAAAGTCTTTCTCCTCATTCATTTAGCTTTTGACAAACACTTTTCATAAGTTATTAGTTAAGCTTAAAATTTTTTAAAACCCAATTCACCCCCCCTCTTGGGTTGCATAGCTGGGCAACAGGAGGAGGGACCATCTTCACCTCTTCGTGATCGCAGAGCATCTTCAGATATTCAGTTCATATCTGATCATGAGGCTAGTCCTTCAGAGTCTGTGAGGAGGAATGCTTCAGTTTCACAATCAGAGAGCAGGGCACATCCTTCAGAGTTCAGACTTGCAGATGATCAGATTGAGATGATGTCCCAGCATGTAGCCTCCATTTTATCTCAGTAGTTTGCCACTTCAGTCTTTGCACAGAGATCGACATCCCAAGATGACTCAGACCAGACTCTGATCCCTCACATTTTTTTTTTCTAGATGCTTACTGATTAGTCGGTACGCATTGAGCAGTTTGAGGGATGTATTTTGAGATTGACAGGCATAGTATTAGACTTGCAGGGGCAAGTATTAGCTTTGGCCCATCCCCAGCCGCATGAGGATATCACAGAGGTCTCAGACCTAACTGCAAAGGCGGCCAGACTTCGAAGAGTTTTAGAGAGTGGTTTTGACTTCTTGAGGAGAGAGATCAGGGGCTCCAGTGAGAATGCTTCTACTCAGTTCAGTGCCCTGATGCAGTCTGTTTCGAGAGCCTTAGATCTTTTGGACACCATCAAACTTTTCCTTATTGCACAGTCCGTAACTTCTCAAGCTCCAGGATCCTCTCACCCCTCTACTCGTGCTGGTACCTCTACCCATGGTCGAGGTCATGCTCATGGACTTGATCCTACATCTCCTCACTCTATCTCTGATTCTTCAGATTCTGATCCCTTTAGCCATGACATCTATTAGATCTAGATTAGTTTGTCTCCTATGTCTAGGATCTATCTTATGGGCCTTGTATTTGTTGGCTAATTAACTCTTGGATAGTTTCTATCCATGACTTTTGTATTTTGAGTTGACTCATGTGTATTGGGACACCTTTTGTATTCAGTCACTTTTGAATATATATATATATATATATATATATATATATATATATATATATATATATATATATATATATATATATATATATATATATATATATATATATGTGCTTTGACTTTCAATGAATGTCTATGAATGTGATCAAATTGAATTGTTTTAATTATGAGATATAAAAAATAACTTATATTAGTGTTAAGAAATACTATGAATTGCAATATCTTCTTGATGCATAAATTGATATATCCTTTATGTTTGCTATGTTGAGGGGGAGTAGAGAAATAAGCAATTAAAGAAGGGGCCTAAAGAAGTAAAATATGGTATCAAAAAGGGAGAGTAAAGAAAATATACCCTTTTTGTCATCTTTCTTTTCTTTTCTCTATCCTTAAAATCCCTTAAGATCTTAATTGATGCTATCAAAAAGGGAGAGTAAAGAAAATTTATCCTTTCAAGATCCTTTAAAAGGAGTTTGAGAATCTTAATTGATGCTATCAAAAAGGGAGAGTAGAGAATCAAAATCGAATTTGAGCAATAAGCAATAGAAGAAATGAGCAATAAGCAAAATTGTTAAGCAAATGTGTCAAAGAACCAAAATCATCAGTTAATTTTATCCAATTTTCAAAGCAAATAAACTTATAAGTAAATTTCAAATTAATCTTCAAACTGCTTATGATGCATTTCGTTCAAATACTTGACTATGATATTGAAATGATGCATCTTCATAAATTTGAATTTTATGTTCAATGCTTTATATATGCTTTTTCTCAAGTGTTTTGTCATCATCAAAAAGAGAAAGATTGTTGCTCTTTGAATTGATTTTGATGATTACAAAGTATTTGAGGGAGTTACTAATGATTTTGGCTTAGAAAAGGATTTATTGTATTTCAGGGAAAAAATTCTAATTTTATCAAGTTTTGATTCAGAAGCCTCAAGAGCAAGAGCAGAAGATTTGTAATCTATTGGAGGCAATTTTAATATTTTTGAATGTGTATTTTGAAAGAAAATCATATATATATATTTGAATCGACTCATGATAAAAGAGAATGAACGGCACGCTGAATTTTTTGGTTGGCACACTCTGTGAGTCAACCCCTGTGCATGAGTCGACCCTATGAGTCGACCTCTACTACTGTGTAGGCCAAAATTACAGAACAGTCATTTTTTATTCTGTGCCACAGAAGTCGACCCCATGAGTTGACTCATGAGCATGGTCGACCCTATGAGTCGACCCCTACGATAAAAAAACTCCGCAACGGCTAGTTTTCAGCTTGTTTTGGCTGCATTTAATGCCCATTTAATGTGTTCTAATAGCTCTATTTTAGCCCAGATTACTCTCCACCATCATTTGAAGTTATAAAAGGCACTTAAAGGAGGGAATCAACAAAATTTTGAAAAGGTTCTTCAAGCATTCACTTCAACCTTAAGAAAGAGCCCTCTTGAAGTTAAAGAAGCTTTTATTTCAAGTTCACCAACCCCTCAAGAGCTCATTCAAGTCTTCAACCACCTTGAGAGAAATTAGAAAAGCTTGCTTCTCTTTGTGTAAAGTATATTTAAAGCTTTATTCTCTTATTTAAAAAGCTACATCTGTATTTCTGTGTAATTAACTACTATACTCTATTTTGAGTTGATAGTTTGTTTTGGAAGGGTTCCAAAACGTGAAAAGGTTAATCCGAACCTTGAATCAGATTATATTGGATTGGCTTGTACCTGAAAAATAAATGTTCTAGTTTAGAATAGCTAGAGTCAGAGATTCCGACGTTGTATTTAGGTTGAATACGATTTAGTGGATTTGAATTTTCAAGTAGGAGCTTGGGGAGTGGACGTAGGTGCAAGATTGGCACCAAACCACTATAAATATTTTTATTTGTGTTGTGCTTACTTGCTCTCCTTTTAAAATTCTTTATCTTCTTGCATTCTTGCATCCAGCTTCTACACCTTGCATAAATTTCACTCTCTATATTTATCCTGCTTATTGTTATAAAATTTTCATAGTTGTAAATTAACTTTAAATTTTTAGAAATCCAATTCACCCCCCCCTCTTGTGTTGCATAGCTGGGCAGCACATTCTAATCCAAATCAAATTCGGATTGAACCCACTAATAGAAATGAATCTAATCCAATTAAGAACTCAAATATCTCATCAAGTTCTTAACCTAATTAGGAATTAATCGAGTCAAAATCTTGATCGAATCAGGATCAAATTTTTTTTGTAGTCCGGTTCGATCATATCAAACCCAATCAGAGTTAAACTGAATCTAATTTAATTAGATTTGATCCAAAGCTCTTTATTCAATTAAATTGAGTCAATTAATAATATAATTACTAATTAATTCTTCAAAAATAGTAGAGTCTTAGTCTCAGTGGGACTCTCCCCTAGAGTCCTAGTCCGAGTAGGACTCTTCACCAGAGTCACAATCCAATTGGACTCTTCAGCCATCAGATCTGATCAAATCTTCTAATGCGTGTGATCCCATAGGTTTAAATCTAAGCTGATAGCATAGGAACAACTTTTCATATCAATCGATGTAACCATCTAGCAATGATGACCCAACGATCAGATAGATTGAAGTATTACAAAGCAACCTTCTAAAACCTACAGGTGTATGGTTATCGTATAATTCATCCCTTTAACCCAAACGCTCAAAGCGACCTAGGGTTTAACTGTCAATCCTAATTTAGTCGACCACATTGTATCTCAATCTTTCAAATCCATCTTATGGATTACCCTGGAGAAGATTTTACTGAACTGAAAAATACTTATGCATATCTCCTACTAATTCAGAGGGGTCAATCCATCTTGACTCACATACCAACTTGATAAATACTTGACTGCATCCAGTAGCCTTCCATCACTGAGTTAGAAACTCAGATAGTCTGATACTAAAGTATAGTGTGTTGCTTACAGGTCACTGTGGTGGTCTTAGGTCGGAGAGATACTTATACTCATATCCTTCACGAGCTACTCTTGACAGTAGAGTGCTCGGTACATGATCACGTTCGATATGAATATACTCTTACATTCTATCTACATACTATAACAGTATCTCCACACTTCTTGATTGAAAGGATAACCAACTCATATGGCACGCAATGATCTATACTCGATAATGCTATCATCCTATTAATAGCATATCATTTGATCATGAGCATTTTAAAGGACTTAACGATAAATCCTCCTTTGTCGATTAAGTATAGTCCTAAGGACTTTATTACAACATAGGTGTTCAAATGTGGATAATTTGTAATGAAATACCAAATAACTTTTATTAATAAAAATTCATATACAATTTATAGGATAAGCATAATCGTCTAATGATTGGTTTTAGGACATATTTTCTAACAATGTCATGACAAAGTATATAAAATATGATGTACTTCGGATCTAAAAATAAAAACTCACATTGAACTTATTGATGCTAAAATTCTAGATCTAACTATTAGATCTAACGATGTGATCAAGATAGGTTAGAAACAATTATCAAATCAATGAGATCTTGATCTTTACTAGTCCAACACTTGGAAAAGATGTTCCTCAGATCGCTCATAGCCACACAAAGTCATCTGACCACTACAAAAAAATCCATATGAAGACTGGTGCAAATCAGGGGCTTGGAGGTGCTAGCCTGCAAGCAACATCGATGATTGATCTCTTCCTTTTTCTTCAAGCACCTTGGATGCTCCAAAGGATAAAGAAATCTAGAGAAGGAAGAGAGGAGGAGGAGAAGAGCTCTAAAAGAATAAAAACCAACAAGGAAATTAATGTATGATGCCAAAAATAGGAGACCCTTTTTTATTAGTAAAGACTAGGGTTTTTCATCCAAGGAAAGGGCGCCAAGAGTCCATGAAAAAATTACTTTTGGCATCTCAAAAAATTCCAAAAAGGGCTCTATGGTGTGGAGAAGGAATCTGGTGTCTCACACACCCAAAAACTTTTCAAAAAAAAATAAAGAAAAAAATATTATGGTGTCAATAACCTTCCTTGTATGAAAAATTTCTTTTCTTATTTTCATCTTATCTCTAATTCGGATTGCATTCGAATTTGACAAGAGATAAGATTATGAGTCATCAATCATTGCCGCCTACCCTTATTGGATCTACTACTTTGATGCCAAAAAAGATCAAGCCAAATACTATTTGGCATGGAGATAAGGGCATGGGTCCGAGTATGGTGCAAGGAGATAAGGATAGAGTCTTAGTTATTGAAAAATGTATCCTAAAGTCAATCATCTAGGTTGTAGATGATTGTACTCCATATGAGTATATAAATTATAAAATGATAAATGTTATCTGACAGATTCATCATAAGAAATACATCTTTCAAAATAGAACTCATATGTTATGATGAAGTCCTTAGAACTACTACTAAAATAATAAAGAAGAATTTATCATATAGTTCTTAAATCCTGCTCGTGATCAAATGATACAATTGTTATAAGAATAATAATTATATCGAGTGTAGGTTGTTATGTGTCATATTAGTTGGTTGTCCTCTTAACCAAGGTGTATGGTGACATGGGTATAGCATATGGGTGATTTGTAGGAGTATATTTCACTAAGTGTGATCACTTTCGAAGCACTTTGCTGTCAAGGGTTGCTCTGATGGGATATGGGTATATGTGTCCCTCTGACCGGAGATTGCCTTAGTGAGTTGCAAGCAACTTACTATACTTTGATGCTGGACTATTCAAATTTTTAATTAGGTGATGGAAAGTTTCTAGATGCAGTCAAATACTTGTAAAGTTTGAGTACGAGTCATGATGGGATTGATCGCTCCAAATAAAATTAGAGATGATGTATCACTGTGTTTCAATTTAGTAAAACTTTGGCCAAAGTAATCCGAGTAAGGAGTTACAAGTTTTTTAAGATTGAGACATAATATGGATCACTCTTCTTGGGTTGACAGTTTAACCCTTAGTCATCCTTGAGTATCAAGTGTCAAAGGGATGAATTATATGATAACTATATCCACATGGGTTCTAAAGTGTTGCTGGACATACATTTGGCGTATCTGAATGTCGGATCCCATTGCTAAATGATTACATCGATTAGTACAAGAATTATTCTTGTGCTACCAGCTTAGGTTCGAACCTATGGGGTTACACACATAGAAGTATATATCTGATCAAGTGGCTGATCAATGATTATGAATCATTGAAGGGTTTAATTATCAATGAGATTGATGATTAATCCTATGTAAAGGTTGTAATAAATAATTTACTAATGGTGGATAAATTAAAAAAATAATTAATTAATAATATGATTATTAATTGGCTCAATTTAATTGAGCAATAGAGATTGGATAAGATCTAATTGAATTGGATTCAATTAGATTGGTTTTGGATTGACTGGATGCATCCCTATTAAATAACAAGGCTTGTTCCAATTGATCTCAAGGATACAAATCAAATTCTAAATTGAATATGATTCAATTAGCTTTATATAGGCTTGGATTGGATCAAATTTTATTGGATAATAGGCTTGATTGGATCAAGCCCTATTATCAAATAGCTTCCCTGATATCCATTAAGAAACAATCTCTGGATCAATGAGATTTTCATCTAACCAATTTTTAATTAGATTGGGGCCTAATTGATTTTAAAATTGGACTTAGATCCAATTAGTTAGTTTCTTATAACTAATTCCTAAATTGGTTTGGATTGGATTCAAGGGTTAGTTAGAGTTGGAACAAGATCCTGAGTCCTATTTAGAATAAGACTTAGCCAATTTAAAACCTAAACCTCATGTGATATAAATCTCCACGCCATAACCCTTTCACCATAAGAAATCCCCACGCCCACTAAAGTGCCATGCCCCCTTGGTTGTTTTCATGAGATAGATGTGCACCCTTTCCTCTCTTCTATGAAGAAAAAGAGGCATCCCTCCCTTCTTTCCAGTTGCCCAAAGAAAAAAAGGAGAATGGGGCATCCAAGAGTTGGACGTCCCATGTCCCAAACACCCACACGCCAAGCCTCTTCTCCATGTCTCTTTGGAAGAGATTTTTTAGAAATTTTATTGCTGATTCTTAGGCATCAAGAAGAGGCTCCTCTGCTGGTTTTACAGTAGAAAATTAGAGAAAAAAAATTCTTCCCAAAGAGAGAAAGAGAAGGAAGAAGATGGGTCTTCTTTCTTGTGTGCAGCTTTGAAGAAGGAGTTCTTCTTTCAGATTTTTTTTTATTTTTTTTGAATAAAAATTAGATTAAATTTAATTTTTAATATAAAAATTTAGAGAAAAAATACTAAAAAAATCTGGTTGGGCGTTTGGAGCTTCTTAGAGTTCTAGATCAAGGAAGAAGAAGAGTCTTCTTTCTTGTGTGCAGTCTTGAAGAAGAAAGAGTTCTTCTTTCAGATTTTTTTTTATTTTTTTTTTAGAATAAAAATTAGATTAAATTTGATTTTTAATATAAATATTTAGAGAAAAAATATTTAAAAAATCTGGTTGGGGGTTTGGGGCTTCCTAGAGTTCTAGATCAAGGAGAAAAAGGAAGAAGAAAAGAGAAGAATGGTTCTTCTCTTGAGTCTCTCTTTTAAATTTTTTTAGAGCTTAAAATTTTATATAATTTTTAATATTAAAAATTATATTAGTTTTAATTTTTATTATAAAAAATTAAAAAAGAAAAATTCTTCTTAAAGATGTGAAAGGAGGAGAGAAGATTCTCTCTTATGCGTCAGAAAATTGAGAAGAAAGGATTCTTCTCTTGATCTCTATTGTAGAGATCTGATACATAGATCTAGGAAGAAAAGGAGATAGTTTTCTTATTCTTCTTCTTCATGATTTCTCTTAGATCAGCCAGAGCAGGTGTGCTCATGAGCTAGTACTCCCAAAGAGATTGATCAGCACAAGAGCTTCATGTGGATACCCGTAGATGCTAGATGCATGTGCGACTGTCAAGCATCATGAAAAATTAAGTATCATAGATTTTGGATGCAGTGATCTACTATCCACACTCAGGTATGAGATTTTGATCTCAATTAATATTTAGATATGATCTAAATATAAATTAGATATGATTTAATTACACATAGATATGATCTATACTTGCTAAATTTTAGATTTCAGTTTTAGATACATGCATATTAGTTCATGTCATAGATCCTATATGGTGATTTTAGATTTGATCTATGCATACATTATAGATTAAATTATTTAATCTATATATGTTCTACTATAAATTTTTAAAAATATATGTACAAAACCCACCATGCTTCCCTGCAAATGATATCAGAGTATAGGTTCATTGTGACATGAACATATATGCATGTAGAGTTGAAATCTAAATTTAGCAATGCATGAGATATGTTATGATCTGATTTTAGATATGATCTAATATAAAATTAGATATAATATAATTTTGATTTGATCTAAATATTTGCATATATGATATGTAAATTAGATTAGATGTTCTGAGTAGCAAAGTACTCAGATTGGGTAATCACCAGGCCGTCCGGTTATAGGAGCAAGTAGGATTACATAACCCTCTCTTTCCATTCAATGAGATGCTCTTTATGGCATGTAGGGGTGCCACTGTGAGGTCCCATGAAGAAGAAAGTGAAAGGAGAAAACTTACTTTTCTGCAAAATCCTAGATGTTGAAATCTTAAGATTTATTGTATGTAATACAAAGCATGAGTTGTATGAAAAGTGAAATATCTAATCTGTATGATTAAAATTATTTTAATCATAAAAATAAAATTTAAAATCATAAAATATTTAAATATGATCTAAAATTTGTTATGATTGATTTTATTTCAGTTTATATGAGAATTTTTAGATCTAAACCTATGTGATACCTACTGGCATACCAACTAAGCCGACTAGTTTTGAACTGAGTCGCCCCAGTTCTCTATTTTAAATCAGTTCAGTGTTGACTGATTCGATCTAGTTGCCTCAAGCCAAATAGTAATGGTTACTATTCATGATTAGTTAGTTGATCAAATATCAGTCTTAGTCGACCCACTGAAGTGAGCCAACTCAATTTAGGGGTGTGCTGATCTAGTTTTTGAAATAGAAAATTTTGCATAAAATGATGTAAATTTATTTTATAAAATTGAAATGGTTTCAATTAATAACCTTAATCTATGTTAATGCTACACTTAATTAAGAATTAAAAAATATATTTTAGATATAGAATTGTGAATAAAGATCTAATGATATTACATAAAATATGGGGCATGGGATAGCTCAAATCAGATCCTTTTGATTAGGTTAGACCTAAGGTTAGAATTAAAAACTTATTAGACTAAAATAAGTAGTTGATCCAATCTAACCAATAGTTGATATAGATTAGATTAAGGGTACTCTAGATTAAAAATAATAATTGTAAATGATCCTGTCCATATCTTTGATTAAACCAAATGGACCTTGAATGAGGCTCAAAGGTTGAGCCCGAGCTATTAGGCTGATTAGATCGCTAGGTGACTCGAGTTGACCCATGTTGTTAAGGTTAATCAGTATGACTGATTTAGATGCCCGAGCTGACTTATCTCTAATCCTTCTCATGACTTGATGAAGTCAGTGGAAGGATTTACGACATGCCGATTGAACCAGCTAGTCTTTAATCCTTTTCATGTCTTGGTGAAGTCAGTGAAAAAATTTATGACTTGTAGGTCGACTGATATCTTTTAAAAGATTTAATCAAATTTTTTAAATTATTAGATCTATAAAATGAACTAGTTATGGGGATAATTAAATTATAGCCTCCCATTAAGGTGAATAGTAATAGGTCCGTTACTTCAGATTGACATTGCAGGTTCCATCTGTCTGGTATTCTCTCTAGATGATGGAATTATCATTCATCATATGATGACTCTATTGAACTATCTGATGATGGTCAAGTTGATCGAGTCATCCTCGGGACTGATCATTCTTTGGCTAGTATCACTGAGTGGGTCATGTTAATGGTTGGATCTAACCGAAACTTTCAGTGAAGCTCCATCGCCTACTGAAATAAAATTTAGGATGAAATTAAATACTAAAAGTTATTTGAAGAAATAATTGGTTGAGAACCTATCCATGGATGCATATGGGTTGATCGAGCCATCCTCGGGCTTATATGTAGTCTGTGTAGATTCTAATACTTGCTAAGGAATTAAGGTAATTTCTCGAATTGGAGATAGAGGCTATCAATTCATATAAAATAATGAGAGAATCTTTAGACTAAAGTCTAAGTCTTTAGACTTAAAGTAGTTCATATACTGATAGGTCAATTATTCTCTTTTCAGAAATGGCTAAAAAATTATCACTCTCTTCACTGTTAGATAGTGAAAATGTTATCAGACTTAACTTCGATAGCCAATATCAGAAGTTGAGTATTTTTTTTAAGCTAATTGATCAAGAAGTCTCAGGCTAATCCAAACAGACTTAAAAGAAAAATTGACAAATAATTGCAAAAGGCTTTAAGATAGTAGAAGGTTTGAAAACAATAAAAGGCTCCTAAATATAAGAGATAGAAATCTATTTCAGTCTTAACATTAGGAATCATCGAACTTATTTTCAACTCTGAAGATGTCATTTAAGTGATTATCACTATTGTTCAATCTTATTGATGGTGTCAATAAGAATGAATATTATGATATCATTGTGAATGATACTGCAATAATGAGTGGATAATTAAAAATGACATAAACTCGTTACCATAATCTGTTAGTGTAAAGTATATTTCTAACTAGTATCCTAGATTAGATAATGTCACTGAAGCCTACCTTTGGCATTGTTGACTTAGTCATCTTTTATTGAAAAGGATGAATGAGCCAGTGATGTTCTGAGTTTGGTACATATTGATGTATTTACACTCATGAACATGAGTGTCAGAAGAGGGCTTACTACTTTATTAAAATCTCTGATGATCTATCTTGACATGGGTGCATCTTGCTTATGAAGCACAAATTTGAATCGATTGAAATGTTCAAATGATTTCATAATAAGATAGAAAAACAAACTATAAAGAGTATTAAAATTCATCGGTTTGATGGATGAAGTAAATATTTTTATAGTAAATTTTGACATATCTTGAACAGAATTAGATTCTCTTAATGGATCTCTCCTGGGATATCATTTTTTTTAAAAGGATGTCTAAAAGGAAGAATTGAACTTTGTTAGACATGGTTCAGTCCACTATGGGGTTTGCTGGTCTATCTGAGGTTATATTTTAGAGATTACTTGATATGTGCTTAAGAATATTCTAAGCATATTGATTACCAAAAACTCCATATAAGATATGGACCTGGTTAATTTGATGCTCTCTTACCTTAGGGTTTGGGGTGTCGAACTTATGTGAAATATTCACAAATCGACTAGCTTGAATTTTGATCTGATAAATATTATATTAGGGATATTTCTTCTACTTTCTTGATGGACATGAGATGTTCATGAATCTTAAGACATTCTTTTTGAAAAAAAAGTTTCTTGATGAAAGAACTAATGCAGTTAAAAGCAAGCTTGGTGAAGCTTGATAGGTAGAAAAATCGACTCTAATACAAACCAACAGAATCAGAGTTGATTAGATCAATTTTAGAGCCCAATGTAAAGGCATCCTTGAGTAGATATAGTAGAGTACCATATCAACCGAACAGATACTTCAGTTTCTAGATTCGAGATGAAGATTTGATCTTCCATAAGGATGCAATATAGAGATCTAACTTTGAGAGGTGGCTTGGAGCCATTAAATCTAAAATAAGGTCCAAGAAGATCAATGATGTATGGACATTCATTGATTCACCTAAAGGAGTAGGACCTATAAGGTGTGAGTGGATTCTAGATGGATTAGAGGTACAAACGGAAAGGTGGAGACCTATTAATTCTGTCTGGTTGCCAAAGAATTTTATCAAAATTATAGTGTTGACTATAATGAGAAGTTTTTCTTATGACAATCCTCAAATCCATTGGGATTGAATCAAGCTTTTCGAAGTTGGAATACACATTTTGAATGTATGGTTTTGTTGAGAACGAAATAGAATTCTGTATGTACAAATGGGCTAATAATTCTATAAAAGTATTTTTTGTGTTGTTTGGATGAAATTCTCTTAATCGAGAATGACATTCCTACATTACAGGGAATAAAAGCTTGGTTGTCATCTCCATTGTCCATAAAGGTTTGGAAGGTTATTAGAACCATCCTTAAGTATTTGTGAAATACTAAGGACTAATGGTTCATTTATGAAAAGTCTGACTTAAAACTTATAGAATATTAATTCCAGTTTCTAGTCAGATCAAAATGACAAAGTTGTGTCACGTTATATTTTTATCCTAAAAAGAGGAGCGACATATTGGAAAGGTTCCATGCAATAGTCAGTAACCAATTTTATTTACGATACAGAGTTCTTTGCGGCATTTGATGCTGGTAAAGAAGTTGTTTGGTTATGAAAATTCATCAGCGAGCATGGAGTGGCACCCTCCATTGATGGTCCAGTCTTTCTGTATTGATAGTAGTACTGGAGCCATAGCTCAAATTGAAGAACCAATGTTCCATCTGAGAACCAAATATTTTCTATATTGCAATCACCTTGTTTGAAAAGATCAAAATAAAGTCGACCTTAGAAAGATCGACTGAAAGAAGAACTTGACCGACCCATTGACTAGAGCAATCGAATCTAAAGAGTTCAATGATCTAAAATGAAAGATGGATATTTAATATCGATCTGATTGGCTTTAGTCTAAATGAGAGTTATTGGAAAATATATCTTAAAGCCAATCATCTAGGTTGTAGATGATTATGCTTCATAGAAGTATATGAATTATAAAATGATAAATATTATCTGGTAGATTCATCATAAGAAATATATCTTCTTAAATAAAACTCATATGTTATGATGAAGTCCTTAAAACTACTACCAAAATGATAAAGAAAGATTTATCATATGGTTCTTAAATCCTGCTCGCGATCAAATAATATAATTATTATAAGAATGATAATTGTATCGAGTGTAGGTCGTTGTGTGCCATATTGATTGGTTGTCCTCTTAACCAAGATGTGTGGTGATGCGGGTATGGCATATGGGTGATTTGTAGGAGTACATTTTATTGAGCGTGATAACTTTTGGATTACTCTACTATCAAGGGTTACTTTGATGGGATATGGGTATATGTATCTCTCTGACCTAAGACTGCCTTGGTGACTTGCAAGCAACTCACTGTACTTTGATGTCAGACTATCCAAATTTTTAATTCAGTGATGGAAGGTTTCTGGGTGCAGTCAAGTACTTGTGAAGTTTGAGTGCGAGTCAAGATGGGATTGACCACTCCAAGTAAAATTGAAGATGATGCATCACTATGTTTCAATTTAGCAAAACTTTGGCCAAATTAATCTTAGTGAGGAGTCATAGGATTTTTAAGGTTGAAACATAATGTGGATCACTCTTTCTGGGTTGACAGTTTAACCCTGTCATCTTTGAGCATCAAGTGTCAAAGGGATGAATTATACGATAATTATATCCGCATGGGTTTCAGAGTGTTACTGGACATATATTCGGCCTATCCAGACGTCAAATCCCATTGCTAGATGGTTTCATCGATTAGTACAAAAATTATTCTTATACTACTGACATAGATTTGAATCTATAGGGTCACACACATAGAAGTACTTGTCTGATCAAGTGGTTGATCGATGATTATGAATCGTTGAAGGATTTAATTATCAATAAGATTGATGATTAATCCTATACAAAGATTGCAATAAATAATTTACTAATGATTGATAAATTAAAAAAATAATTAATCAATAATATGATTATTAATTGGTTTAATTTGATTGAGCAATGGAGATTGAATCAGATCTAATTGAATTAGATTCAATTAGATTGATTTTGGATTGATTGGATGCATCCCTATTAAATAACAGGGCTTGTTCCAATTGATCTCAGAGATGTAAATCAAATTTTAAATTGAATATGATTCAATTAGTTTTATATAGGCTTAGATTGGATCAAATCCTATTGGATAATAGGCTTGATTGGATCAAGCCCTATTATCAAATAGCTTTCCTGATATCCATTGTTGGTGCAGAATTCCGTCGAAGCCGGAGTTGTTAGAGTTGAGATGACCGCAACCGCCGTCGGGACCTGCAAGAAAAGTCTAAACCGAAGTTGAGGGTACTCCGGTAAGACCCTCCGACGCTCAAGTCAATACTCTGCTTCAACAGAAATGGAGTGCTCGAGTGGAAATTTTAACAGAGTTTCGAGATAGAGTTTAGAGCTTAGAGAAGAATGTATCTGGGGATCTCTTTTTATAGACGGAGAGCGTAACTGATTGATAGCGACGTCTGTAACTGCCTGGTAGTGGGCTGTTCAGAGCTGCACGGAGTTTGTTATGGAGAGTAGTGGCATCAGGGGTCGTTCATGGCCACGTAGAGTTTGTTACGGAGAGTGGAGTGGTGTCCGTTATCATGACTTGCCAGAGAGTGGTAGAGCCCGAAGAGTGGAGTAGGGTAGTGGCCATTGTCGTGACTTGCTAGAGAGTTCGGATATGTCTGCTGGAGCTCGATTGGGATATCTGATGGAGTGGAATGGCTCTCTATCCCATCGATCTAGAAGAAGTTTGGATGTTTCTGAGGCTGCTGACGAATCTACTGTTGTCGGATGCCTCAGGCGCTGATGCTACAGGCGGGAGTCATCTACTGCAGAAGCTCGAATGGAGACTGTCTGTTGGTGAAGCTCGGTAGGAGTCTGATTGCTAGAGAAGTCTGGCTGGGATTTGCCTGATGTGGAAGCTCGTCTAAAGATTATCCATCGGAGAAGTCCGATTTCATGAAAAATCTGGTGGAGGGTTGACCAGCGGTGGACTTCGGATGGTGTGGGGGAGGTTCGACAGACACCGGAGGCGATCAGCTATTGTAGTAATCCAGCTGTCGGAGTCCATCCGTTGTAGAAGCTCGTCCGATATCCATCCGCTATGGAAGTTCGGACAGAGTGTGGTTCTTATAGAAGGCTGAAAGGAGATCGCTTATTGTAGAAGCTAGGTCGAAGATCAGTTGTCGTGGGAGCTCAGAGTAGCGACCTGGCCAGTGGATCCTGTCTCATTGTAGAAGCTCATCCCGGATCCGGCTACGAAGAAGCTCGACTGAAGTCTACCTATGATAGAAGTTCGAAAGAAATTTGTTTACAATAGAGGCTCGAATGGAATTTGCTTACGGTAGATATCTGGGGTAGACCGCCCGCTGTAAGAGTTCGGAGTAGATCGCTCGTAGTAGAAGTTCGACTCTCGCAGGAGCTCGATTGGAATCCTGAAGGTGGTCGACCGTCGTAAAAACTTGGATGGAGTCTGATTACTGTAGAAATCTCATTATCGAAGAAGCTCAGATATTGACGAAGTCCGAAAGAAGTTCGGAGAATAGTTGATCACTGTAGAAGGTCAGCTGATAGTGAGGCCCAGAGAGCCTTTGGAGCGGCCCGGTAGATGGATGGAGAAGCTCATTGTTGGAGAAGTCTGGATGGTATTATGAAAGCTCGGACAGTCGAGGGGGTTCAGAGAGACGCCACACAAGGTCGGAAGTCGAAAAAGTCTCGGAAGGGTCGGTCCTTCACAAACTTTGGCCGGGGGTATTTTATACCCAACACCAGTCCCCCTACTTTCGAGTTCGGGTTTCGAATGAAGGAAGTACAGAGAAATTCTCTCGGCTGAAGTTGTGCCCCCTTGATTTCCGCACTCGATGGTTGCCAGATATTTTGGCACTTGGCACACTGGTACTGGAGTCTTTTCAAATCAAGGCAATCCGAAAAGATTTTTTTGAAATTCCTGCTGGGGTGTGGCTCTAGGTACAGTGCAATAATGACTTTGTCAGCTGTCAGTCATTTTCAACAACCCATCATTGTGAGTGGGACACGCGGCAAGTGTGGGTGGGCCAGAGGAGATCCGCGATCATAACTGCTCTGGGCCCTGTTGCCTATTTAAACACGTCCTCCTCCTTCAGGGGTTTCACTTTGCCTGAGAGAGTCCCTCAGTCCCCTCCTCTTCACCGAGAGCTTTAGCCTCCTTTAGCATCTTTCTCGACCTTAGGCATCCTCCGGGTCGACTTCCATCATCCTTGCCATCTTCCTGCACTCCTCGAACCAACCTATGTTAGTTTCGAAACTTCTTGCCATTTTTCTGTTCTTTTTTCTTCGTATTCCGTTCGTTTAGCTTCCTTGAGAGCTTGTTTGCTGTTTTTCTTGATTTTTTTTTTGAGATTTTTGTGGTTTCTATTTGATCCAAAATGTCTTTCGATATCTCCTCTTCTCGCGGTTCTAGGAGTTCGTCGGCCTCAGTTTCCCAAAGTTTTTGTACCATAGACGGACCCATAGTCGGGACCGAACCTCGTCTGGTCTTTGTGCCGGACACCATCCCCAGCTCTTTGACTCTGGATGAACTCTCACTGATAAGGATTCAATATGGAGTTCCTCCGGAGTACGAGCTGGAGCTTCTCGGGCCAACTAACCGGGCTAGCACCCCTCCTCCCAGCCGCTTCTGTCTGTACCAGGAGGCCTTCCGCATCGAACTTCGGCTTCCACTTTCGCCTTTTATCATCACTCTCTTTCATTTTCTGAATATTTCTCTAGTCTCAGTAGCGTCGAACTCCTTTAGGTTTTTGATAGGATTTCTTTCTCTTTGTAGTTTAGCTGAAGTTCGACCGACTCTTTTTTTGTTTAGAAATTTCTACACCTTCAAGCATCATCCCTCGACAAAGGACTGGTGGTACTTCTTCCCTCAGTTCAGTAGAAAGGGGTTGCTGAAAGGTGTCCCCTCTTCTATCCACAATTGGAAGGAGAGATTCTTCTATGTCCGATGCCTGACCTTGAAGCTAGAATTACCCCCTTGGGGCTCTCTGAGGGATTCCATCCGCCGGGCTTCCAGCCTAAAAAGGGACGACCTCGAAGCCTCCAAAAAGCTCGAGGCCTATCAAGCCCCCCTCCTCTCCAAACTTCTGAAGAAATAACTTTTGTTCAACGTCAGCTTGAGTCCTCTTAACCCTGTCGGTACCAATTTTTTTTTTTTTGCTGCTTCCCCTTTCTCTTATTCCATCTCTGAGCCATATTGATCTCTTTTTTTTTTATTGCAGACATGGAGGCAAGCGTGGCTCGGAGGTTAGCCTAGGGTCTCAAGACCCACAAGAGAAAAGATGCCTCGACTTCGGGGTTAGTGAAGAAAGCCAGGACAGAAGGGACAAGCTCGGCCACGCCTGCTCAGGTGGCTGTTGCCGTTGATGTCCCTTCCAACGTCGAACCCGAAGTCCCCAGAGCCCTTTCAAGGAGCCCCCCGATCGAGGATCCCGCTCTGGAGGCTCGTCCCGAGGGGGCACCTGGGGCCGAAGAGAGGAGGAGAAAGAAGACCCTAGCCTGGAAGAGCTGTAGTCGCAAGGCTACCGTCGAGGGGGCCGGCGGCTCTGAGGAAGATCTGGGGGAAAATCCCTTCAACAATAGGAATTTAATAAAGAGGCTGGTCGAAGGGTGTATTCTATCCGAGGTCATCCAGAGGATCATCCTTGCTGATCTCGAGCTGTGGGTCTGGGACTCTCTGGGATCTTTCCTCGAAATAGGTTAACTAATTTTTTTCTCCTTCTTGCTTCTTTACTTAATTTATTCTTTAGCCTTTATATTGACTCCCCAACCTTTCTTGCAGATTGGACACCAGCTTGTCACCAACGTCGAGGCGGTGAAGATCGCCAAGAGGGAGGCAGCTCGGGTGGAGGAAGGTTGCCTGGCTGGGGCCACCCACCATGAGGAGAAGATCGTCGAGGCCCTAAGTCTCTAGGAGGTGCTAGAAAAGGAGGGACAAACCTCGTCCGATCTGAGGACCGCCTTGGAGGAGGAGAGAAAGAAGGCTGAGGCCGAGGTCTCCGAACTGAAGGTGCAAGTTTTCGAGTTGAAGGTGCAGGTTTCTGAGCTGAAAGCACGGATCTCGTCATTGGTTTCGGAGGCAGGGGCCCGAGCAGTGGAGGAGTTCAAGGCCTCCTCCGAGATGGAGGATCTAAAGGTCCAGTTTGGTCAGGATGCCTTCATCAAGGGTTTCGAACTCTGTCAAGAGAAGGTGGCTGGAAGGTTTCCCAAACTGGATCTTGGCTTCCTGGATGAGGCATCCAATGATGAAGCCGGACCATCCGAAGCTGCTGTCGATCCTCCTCCAGTTGGGACCCCGTCGACCATCGCGGTCTCCACTGTCGATCTTTCGGGGATGCCGAGCCCCTCCACTTCTGCCCCAGAGGTCCGAAACCTCTAGCTTTGTATTTTTTCTTTGTGGTGACTTTTTTTCGTTCCCTTGTACTTAAAAATTATTTAATCAATAAAATCAGATTCTTCTTTACAGAGGGCACCTTTTCCTTCTTCTGCATTCTTTTTTCTTTTCTTCTGTCTTCTTGTACTAATTCGAGTCATGGCACTTTTGTCTCCCAACGACAATGCCCTACCGAAGCTCTTCCCCTGCCACAGAGGATTCTTCTGAAGTCGATGATCTGAGACCTCAGAAGGGAAGTTCAACAGTTGACAAAGAAATCCAAGAAGCTGGAAGATGAACTTCACCAGCTGAGGAAGAGCCATTCGGAAGTTATTGTGGAGGCTATTCGCTTTCAGGACCTCCACAGGAAGGGTCTCATGGAATACACCCAGAGGAAGGCTGACTTCGTGACGGAGCTTGAGGAACTCCAAAAATGTGCCAGTGATCGATCTTGGACTCAGGCTTCCAAGATCAGCTCCCTTGAAGTCAAGCTGGCGGTCGCATGGGAGAAGATCAGCCAATTGGAAGGGAGCTCATCCTGGCTCACAATCCAAGCTGACCGCGATCGAGACTGGTCGAAGAAGTTCTCCGACCTTCAAAAGCAGCTGCAGGATGCTGAGGCAAACTACAACACCTACCGAGTCGGCTGGAGCAGACAAGTAGAGGACTACCGAAGGAAGCTCTAGATGGCATCCGATGAAGTTGCCCGCCTTCGGAGGCAGTTGTCTGAGAGAGTCCAGCTTGCCTCTGCACAAGGCTCTGATGAGCTCTGCTCCTTGAGGGGGACCATGGCAGAACTGTCTGTGGCCCTTGGGTGGGAGGAGGTCGAATTGCAGTGGCTTAAGATTCAGCTGGTCCATGAGCAGCAGGCGATCAAAGATGCCGAGGCAGAGTCTGAGGTCCTAAGGAAGAGGCTTCGAGAGCCAGAGGGTGAGAGCCGATGTTTCCACCAGATGTACCAAGATATGCTGCTGAGAAAGATGGAACTAGAGGAAGAAGTAGAAAACTTAAAGCAATCCCTAATAAGGACCAAAATCGAGAGCTTGAAGTCGGAAGGAGCTGGGCTTCCTTAGAGCTCCCCCCCCCCTTTTTTTTTTCTTTCATCCTTCCATGTATTCTTTTTCTTTTCTTGTCGTTTCTCTTTTTGGCCTTCAAGGCTTTGTAGTGTATACTTCACTAATGAAATGAAAAAAAAATTTGTCATTACCTTATCCATTCTGGTATTGAATTATCGTTTACCGAACTTCTTTTGTCTTTTGTCTTGTTCGACGTCGTCGTTGTTTGAAGGTTCCCAATCTTCACTGTGTTGATTTACCTTTTTTGTTCATGATCGTAGGTCTTTTCGAGGTCATTTGAGTTTGACGCTTCCTCCTGGTGCTCGAGCTTGGGGACCCAAACTCCTCGTTACTTTGAGGAAGTCGATTTTTCTTGGGCTTATGTTGAGTTCCCTTTTAGTGACTAAGGGTTTTTTGATAGGAGTATCCTTCCTCGTCGAGACGAGATCCCTCAGGTCTTCGATGTAGTTTGTTTTTCACTTATCGCTGGTGTAGTTCGCCACTTTCCCTCTTCATCTCTCCCTTTTTTTTCTTTGTGTTCGAGTGAGGGTTTTTCCTCTGCTCTTAACGGGGTCGTGAGAGTGTAGAGGAGCCATTGAGGAGGCTTTCCTCCTCATCCGATCTTGGTCGACTAAGTCCTTGTTTACATCAGGATGAGGTTCTCCTCTTATTCTCGACAGTCAGTTTTAGTTCATGTTAGGATGAGGTTCTCCTTCTATCCCTAACAGGGCTGTGGGGGTACGTAAGGGCCACTGCGAGGGCCTCTCCCCCCGTCTGGTCTTTAAATAACCAGGCGTTCAACTTTGCTCATATTAGGATGAGGTTCTCCTCCTATTCTTAATAAGGCTGTGAGGGCACATAAGGGCCATTGCAAGGGCCTCCCCCCCATCCGATCTTTAAGTAATCAGGCCTTCGATTTTGCTCATGTTAGGATGAGGTTCTCCTCCTATTCCTAACAAGGCTGTGGGGGCGCATAAGGGCCGTTGCAAGGGCCTCTCTCTCCATCCGATCTTTAAGTAACCGGGCCTTTGACTTTGCTCATGTTAGGATGAGGTTCTCCTCTTGTTTCTAACAAGGCTGTGGGGGCACATAAGGGCCGTTACAAGGGCCTCTACCCCCATCCGATCTTTAAGTAACCGGGCCTTAGACTTTGCTCATGTTAGGATGAGGTTCTCCTCCTGTTCCTAACAAGCTTAATTTCGATTGTATGAGGGAGTTATTTCCTATCGTTATAAGCTCATGCTAAAAGAAAAATATGCAAATATAAAACTTTTATTTAAAGCAAAGCTATTGGTAATATATTCGCAGATTTTCCAAATCCTATAGTTGCAGAAGGTCTGCTCCCCATCGGGGTCCTCTTGAGATGGAGTTGATAATCCCAATCAGAGGTCGATCTTCAGGTTGCTCCTTCCTCCTTGACGGCTCTGACTGCGACAGGGCCCTAGGTCGGTCTTCCCTACCTTCAGGCCAACGTCGAATGAATCTGTCGAGCCGACCTCATCTGATGAGCTCCTTGATCTCGTCGTGAAGCTGAATATACTCCTCCATGTCATGGCTGTGGTCACGATGATAGAGGTAGAACTTATTAGGATTGTGCTTCCTGGGGTGTGTGTGCATCCTTTCTAACCTTGGCAGCTGCTCCCTAACCTCCATCAGCACTTGAGTTTTCGATGTGTTGAGAGGGGCGTAGCTACGAAATCTTCCCAGGGGAGAGCTCCACCGAACTCTGTGGTCCAGGCTCCTCTGCCTACGAGCCTGGGGAGGAGTCTGGGCACGCTTGTATCCGAAGGGAGTTCGAGAACGTGGCTGAGCTTCACTCGACCCTTTTTCAGCTGCGGGCTTGCTGGAGTCCCCCGCCTGCTGCTCCTTCACGGCCTCCTCATCCTTCATCTTGAAGGCTTCTTCTACTCGGGCATATCCTTCAGCCTGAGCTAGCAAATCAGCGAAGTCCCTGGGATATTTGTTTCTCAGGAAAAACAGAAGATCATTCTTTTGTAGACCACCTTTCAAGGCGGCCATCATGATCGATTGGTCCAAGTTTCGGACCTCCAACATGGCGATGTTAAAATGATTGACGTAAGCTCGGATGGATTCTCCCTCCTTCTGCTTGATGTTGATAAGAGATTCCGAGCCTCTCCGGAGACGCCAGCTGCTAACAAAATGAGCCACAAACTGGTGGCTTATCTGATCAAAGGAGAAGATAGTACCCGGCTTCAGCATCGAGTATCAGTTCCTTGCTGCTCCCTTCAAAGTAGATGGGAAAGCTCAATACAGGATGGCATCTGACATGCCATGGAGCAGCATCATTGTCCGAAAGGCCTCCAGGTGGTCAACCGGATCCGAGGTCCCCCGTAGCTTTCGAATTGGGGGAGCTTGAAGTTTGGCAGGATCAGTTCCTGCATGATCGTTTGAGAGAAAGGAGGATCAGTACAGATGTCCTCACCATAAGTAGGGGGAGCATGGTGGAGCTCTTCGATCCGCCGGTTCATCTCCTGGAGCCTTCGATTCAGGAGGTCCTCTCGACTGCAAATCTCGAGGGTCTTCTGGCAGAGTGGAGGTAGGGATCCTCCGGGAGTGGAATCGTGATCAGACTGAGGGCTCTCCACCCTCGGATTCTTCTTTTCGAGGAAGACAGGGCGATTGGCCCAAGTGGCCCATCCTACTGTCGGATTTTGGAACTCCGACGATACACTTTCCAACCGCACTGACGTCTGTGGCTGTTGCTGCTGCTGCTACATGGCCTGCACTGCTTCGGTGAGGCCTTTGACCTTTTGGACCAACAGGTTGAACTGCTCCATGTCGACTGCCATTATCGGAGGAGGAGGAGAAGCTTGAAAAATTGGAGGCGAGGTCGGAGCCTGAGATCTGGTCGCGGAGGTCGTGGATCGCTTGGTGGATGCCTTTCAAGGAGGCATCAGGTGGAGATCTAGTAGGAGAAGGAGAAGAGGATGTCGGAGAAGATGACCAGAGGCAGTCCCATTGAGCACTCCTTTAAGAACAAGGGTACTGCGAAGACACAGCCGCCCCTCCTTCTAGCGCCAATTCTGTTGGTGCAGAATTCTGCTGAAGCCAGAGTTGCTGGAGTTGAGATGACCGCGGCCGCCGTCGGGACCTGCAAAGAAAGTCTCAACCAGAGTTGGAGGTGCTCCGGCAAGACCCTCCGACGCTCAAGTCAATACTCTGCTTCAACAGAAATGGAGTGCTCGAGTGAGAATTTTAGCAGAATTTCGAGATAGAGTTTAGAGCTTAGAGAAGAACGTATCTGGGGGTCCCTTTTTATAGACAAAGAGCATAACTGATTGACAGTGACGTCTGTAACTGCCTGATAGTCGGCTGTTCAGAGCCGCACAGAGTTTGTTATGGAGAGTAGTGGCATCAGGGGTCGTTCATGGCCACATGGAGTTTGTTACAGAGAGTGGAGTGGTGTCCGTTGTCGCGACTTGCCAGAGAGTGGTAGAGTCCGGAGAGTGGAGTAGGGTAGTGGCCATTGTCGTGACTTGCTAGAGAGTTCGGATCTGTCTGCTGGAGCTCGACTGGGATATCTGATGGAGTGGAATGACTCTCTATCCTGTCAATCTAGGAGAAGTTTGGATGTTTTCGAGACGACTGATGAGTCTACTGTTGTCGGATGCCTCAGGCACTGATGCTACAGTTGGGAGTCATCTGCTGCAGAAGCTCGGATGGAGACTGTCTGTTGGTGAAGCCCAGTAGGAGTCCGATTGCTAGAGAAGTTCAGCTGGGATTTGCCTGATGTGGAAGCTCATCTGAAGATTATCTGTCGGAGAAGTTAGTTTCATGAAAAATCTAGCAGAGGGTCGGTCGATGGTGGACTTTGGATGGCGTTGGAGAGGTTCGGCAGACACCGGAGGCGATCAGCTGTTGTAGTAATCCAACTGTCGGAGTCCATTCATCATAGAAGCTCATCTGATATCCATCCACTATGGAAGTTTGGATGGAGTCTGGTTCTTGTAGAAGGCTGAAAGGAGACCGTTTATTGTAGAAGCTCGATCGAAGATCAATTGTCGTGGGAGCTCGGAGTAGCGACCTGGCCGGTGGATCCTGTCCCATTGTAGAAGCTCATCCGGGATCCGACTACGAAGAAGCTCGGCTGAAGTCTACCTATGATAGAAGTTCGAAAGAAATTTGTTTACAGTAGAGGCTTGAATGGAATTTGCTTACGGTAGATATCCGGGGTAGACCACCCGCTGTAGGAGTTCGGAGTAGACCGCTCGTAGTAAAAGTTCAGCTCTCGCAGGAGCTCGGATGGAATCCTAAAGGCGGTCGACCGTCATTGAAACTCGGATGGAGTCTGATTACTGTAGAAATCTCGTTGTCAGAGAAGCTCAGATATTGATGAAGTTTGGAAGAAGTTCGGAGAATAGTTGATCACTGTAGAAGGTTGGCTGATAGTGAGGCCCAGAGAGCCTTTGGAGCGATCCGGTAGATGGATGGAGAAGCTCATTGTTGGAGAAGTTCGGATGGTATTATGAAAGCTCGGACAGTCGAGGGGGTTCAGAGAGATGCCACACAAGGTCAGAAGCCGAAAAAGTCCCGGAAGGGTCGGTCCTTTACAAACTTCGGCCATGGGTATTTTATACCCAACACCCATCAAGAAACAATCCTTGGATCAATTGGGTTTTCATCTAACCAATTCTCAATTGGATTGGGGCCTAATTGATTTTATAATTGGGCTAAGATCCAATTAGTTAGTTTGTTATAACTAATTCTTAAATTGATTAGGATTGGGTCCAAGGGTTCATTAGAGTTGGAGTGAGATCTTGAGTCCTATTTAGAATAGGACTTAACCAATTTAAAACCTAAACCTCATGTGATATAAATCTCCACGCCATAACCCTTTCACCATGAGAAATCCCCATGCCCACTAAAGTGCTGCACCCCCTTGGTTTTTTCTATGAGATAGATGTGCATCTTCTCATCTCTTCCATGAGGAAAAAGAGGCATCCCTCCCCTTTTTCTTGTCGCCCAAAGAAAAAAAGGAGAAGGGGGCGTCCAACCATATCCCAAACATCCACACGCCAAGCCCCTTCTCCATGTCTCTTTGGATGAGATTTTTTAGAGACTTTGTTGCTGGTTCTTAGATGTCAAAGAGAGGCTCCTCTGCTGGTTTTACAGCAAAATAATGGAGAAAAAAAGTTCTTCCCAAAGAGAGAAAGAGAAGGAAGAAGATGGGTCTTCTTTCTTCTGTGTAGCCTTGAAGAAGAAGGAGTTCTTCTTTCATATTTTTTTTAAGTTTTTTTAGAATAAAAATTAGATTAGATCTAATTTTTAATATTAAAATTTAGAAAAAAAATTAAAAAAATTTGGTTGGGTGTTTGGGGCTTATTAGAGTTCTAGATTAAGGAAGAAGAAGGATCTTCTTTCTTGTGTGCAGCCTTGAAGAAGAAGTTCTTCTTCTAAATTTTTTTATTTTTTTAAGATAAATATTAGATTAGATCTAATTTTTAATATAAAAATTTAAAAAAAAAATCAAAAAAATTTGGTTGGGAGTTTGGGCCTTCCTAGAGTTCTAGATCAAGGAGAAAAAAGGAGAAGAAGAGAGAAGAACGGTTCTTCTCTTGAATCTCACTTTTGAATTTTTCTAGAGCTTAAGATTTTATATGATTTTTAGTATGAAAAATCAGATTAGATCTGATTTTTATCAAAAAAATCAAAAAAAAAGTTCTTCTTAAAGGCATGATAGGAAAAGAGAAATGTTCTCTCTTATGCATGGAAAAATTAAGAAGAAAAGATTTTTCTCTTGATCTCTATTGTAGAGATCTGATGCATGGATCCAGAAAGAAAAAGAGAGGGTCTCCTTATTCTTCTTCTTCATGATTTCTCTTAGATCAGCTAAAGCATGGTGTCCTCACGAGCTAGCACTCCCAAGGAGATCGATCAGCACAAGGGCTTCGTGTGGATATTCGTAGAGGCCGGACATGTGTGCGGCTACCAAGCATCATGAAGAATCAAGTACCATGAATTTTGGATATGGTGATCTACTATCCGTACTCAGGTATAAGATTTTAATCTCAATTAATATTTAGATATAATATAAATATATATTAGATATGATCCAATTACACATAGATATGATCTACACTTGCTGAATTTTAGATTTCAGTTTTGGATACATGCATATTAGTTCATGTCATAGATCCTGTATGGTGATTTTAGATTAGATCTATGCATGTATTATAGATTAAATTATTTAATCTATATATTTTTTATTATAGATTTTTAAAAATACATGCACAAAATCCACCATGCTTCCCTGCACTAGTCAACTTGGACTCTTTACTTCCAATCTGATTCTAATCCAAATAAAATTTAGATTGAACCCACTGATAGAAATGAACCTAATCTAATTAAAAATCTAAATATCTCAATAAATTTTTAAATCAATTAGAAATTGGTTGATTCCAAACTCTAATCAAATCAGGATCAAATTTTTCTTGTAATCAAGATTGATCATATCAAACCCAATCTGAGTTGAACTGAATCTAATTCAATTAGACTTGATCCAAAGCTCTTTACTCAATCAAATTGAGTTAATTACTAATTAATTCTCTATTGATAGTAGAGTTTCAGTCCCAATGGGACTCTCCTCCAGAGTCTCAGTCCCAGTAGGACTCTTCACTAGAGTCACAATCCAATTGGACTCTTTAGCCATCAGATCTGACCAAATCTTCTAATGCGTGTGATCTCATAGGTTCGAACCTAAGCTGATAGCATAGAAATAACTTTCTATATCAATCGATGTAATCATCTAGCAATAGAGACCCGATAACCATATAGGTCGAAGTATTGCAAAGCAACATTCTAAAACCTACTGACGTATGGTTATCGTATAATACATCTCTTTGACCCTAATGCTCAAGGTGACCAAAGGTTTAACTGTCAATTCTAATTTAGTCAATCACATTATATTTTAACTTTTCAAATTCATCTCATGGATTATCCTGATCAAGATTTTACTAAATTGAAATACACTGATGTATATCTCCTACTAATTCAAAAGGGTCAATTTCATTTTGACTCACACACCAACTTGATAAGTACTTGACCGCATCCAGTATCCTTCCATCACTGAATTAAAAATTCAGATGGTTTGATACTAAAGTATAGTGAGTTGCTTACAAGTAACCATGATGGTCTCATATTTGAGGGATACTTATACCCATACCCTTCATGAGCTACTCTTGACAGTAGAGTACTTGGCACATGGTCACATTTGATGCGAACGTACTCCTACATTCTATCTGTATACCATAATAGTGTCTCCATACTCCTTGATTAAGAGAACAACCAACTCATATGGCATACAATGACCTATACTTGATATTGCTATCGTCTTATTAATAGCATATTATTTGGTCTCGAACACTTTTAAAGACTAAACGATAAATCCTCCTTTGTCGATCAATTATAGTCCTAAGGACTTCATTACAACACAAGAGTTCAAAGATCGATAATTTATAATAAAAATATTAAATAACTTTTATTAATAAAAATTTATATACAATTAGAAGAATGAGCACAATCATTAACAAGCTAACGATTGACTTTGGGATATATTTTCTAACAACTCTCACTTGGACCAAAGCCAATCGATATAGTATCGTAGACCCATCTTCGATTTGTGATCATTAAACTCTTTGATCCTGAGAGCTTTAGTAAATAGGTCAGCCAAAATTTTTTTCCATCGATCTTCTGAAGGTCGACGTCACCTCGATCCATGATCTTTCAGATAAGGTGATTACGGTGCAGAATATGCTTAGTGCGCTAATGGAACTTCAGCTCCTTGACTTGAGCAATGGCTCTAGTATTGTCATAGTATAACAAGACAGGGCCATCAACGGAGGGTGCCACTCTAATCTCATTGATGAACTTCTATAACCATACAGCTTTTTTTGTAGCATCAGATGCCACAATATACTCCACTTCATAAATGCAGTCAGCCATAGTGTGCTACTTGAAATTTTTTCAGTAGATCGCTTCATCGTTCAGGGTAAAAATATAACCTGATACATTTTTACTATCATCATGGTCTGATTGAAAGCTAGAGTCGGTAAATCCTACTAGTTTCAAGTCAGTTTCACCATATACAAGCCACTGATCCTTAGTATTTCTCAAATACTTAAGGATGGTCTTTATGACCTTTCAGTGGTTCTCTCCTGGATCAGACTAGTATCTGCTCACAACCCCTAGTGAGTATGTCACATCTGGTCTCGTATATGTCATGGCATATATTATAGAATCCACTGCCAAAGCATATGAAACTCCACTCATATGCTCTCTCTCTTGAGGAGTTGTCAGATAATTCTTTTTTGAGAGAGAAATACCATAGCCTATCAGGATATAGCCTTTTCTAAAATTTTTCATACTGAACCACTTCAGCACGGTGTCTATATACATGGATTGAGATAATCCAAGCAACTTTTTTTATTTATCTCTATAGATCTTCATCCCAAAGATGTAGGATGCTTCTCCTAGGTCCTTCATAGAGAACTAAGATGATAACCAAACCTTTATTTCTGGTAATATAGGGATGTCATTTCTGATTAAGAGATTGTCATCCATATACAGAACAAGAAATATAACCACAGAGTCATTTATCCATTTGTAAGTATAGGATTCTTCTCTATTTCTAATGAAGCCAATGTTAAGAAATATGTCCCAAAAGCCAATCGTCAAGCTGTTGACGGTTGAGCAACCTTATATTGTAATTGATTTGTTAATAAATAAAATATATTTTTGGTATTTTCATCATAAGTTCTCATCTTCTAATAAACTCCGTTGTTGTGATGAAGTTCTTAAGACTATTTAGGTTCGATAAAGAGAGGATTTATCGATTAGACCTTAAAATTGTTCACGATCAAATGATAGGCTGTTAATAAGGATGACAGCTTCTATCGAGCATAGGTCGCTGTAGGCCATATGGGTTGGTTGTCCTCTTAATCAAGGAGTGTGGAGACACTGGTATGACATACAGGTGAGATGTAAGGGTACAATATCATTGAACGTGACCAACGTCAGAGCATTCTGCTATCCAGAATGTCTTTGATAAGATATAGGTATAAGTGTCTCTTTGACCTGAGATCGCCTCAGTGACTTGCAAGCAACTCACTATGCTTTGGTACTGGACTAACTGAATTTCTAATTCAGTGATGGAAGGCTTCTGGACATAGTCAAGTACTTACGAAGTCAGAGTGTGATTGAGATAGGATTGACCACTCCAAGAGTTGGAGAAGAATGAGTCGCTGTATTTCAATTTAGCAAAATCTTGACCAGGGTAATCCATCAGATGGATTTGATATTTTAAAATATAATGTGGACAACCTGATCAGAGTTGACAGTTGAACTCTGAAGTATCCTATGATCATTTTGGTCAAGGGGATGAATTATATGGAAACTATATTTGCATGGGTTCTAAGGATGTTGTTCTACACATTCGACCTATCCGACCATCAGGTACCATTGCTAGAGGTCACTTTGATTGGTATAAAAATTTATTTCTATACTACCAGCTTAGATTTAGACCTATGAGGTCACATGCATTAGCGTTTACGATCCGATCAGATGGTTGATCAACGATTAAGCATCGTTCTAGGGTTAAACGATCAATATGATTGACATTTAACCTAGTGCAAGTGTTGCAAGAGGATCGATTAGCAATTCGATCATTAATTAGCTTAATTTGATTAAGCCAATGGGTTGAGATTAAGTCTAATTAAATATAATTTAATTAGATTTAGTTTGAACTTGATTGGATCAAGTCCAATTAATTTATTGGATAAGCCAAGTACAAGAAAAAACTAGTCCTAGTTCAATTAGGACTTGGGCCAACCTAATTTTTAATTTGATTAAAAAATTAAATCAGATTTAAATCTAATTTAATCTGATTAAATTAAGTTTTTATTTAGGTTAAGATCTATTTTAATTGGGTTAATTTGATTTTGGTTTGAGAAATCAAATTTGATCAAGTCATAGATTGAATCCTAGTAAGACAAGGATTCCACCTTGCGCCACCTTAGCCCCCCACGCCCACTCTCTCTTATCCCATGCCCACTCTCTCTTATTTTGTGCAACAAAACCCTCTCTCCTAGGTCTTCACACATGCCCAAAACTTTCTTCTCTTTCTCTCTTACATGGAATGTGGTTGTGGATCAAGTCAATGTAGGAATTAGTTTGGATTTCAAATTCTATGAGATAGAGTTTTAGGAAACCAAAACTCTTTTCTTATGGTACTGATTTTATCTGAATTTTTTTTGGAATTTTTATAGCTTTTATGGAATATAATACACACCCTTTTCTAGTGGTCTACAATAGAAAAGGGAGGGGACGCCCAAGAGTTGGGCGCCCCTTGTCTTGCCTTGTTTGGATAATCCTTGACTAGGTATTTGACCTAGACAAGGACTCTTCATATCTCTCTATTTAAAATAAATTTTTTTATGAAATTTTTTTAGATTATAGAGCATTGAGAGACCTTTGGGGCATCCAAAAATCAAGGAGAAAGTATCTTAGGGTGTGGAGATATAATAGATACAAAACTAGGTGTCTAGGTTAGAGCAAAGAGAAGAAGAAGAGGGTCGTCTTCTGGAGTTGCTGGGTTCATCTCTTTCCTTCCTCCATCAATAAGTTTTCTGAGAGTATCTCATCTAAAACTCCTTCTCCTACTTTTCATCTTTGGAAGAGTCCTAATCAAGAAGGAGGCATCTGATCGACCATCGAAGAAAGATCAGTGCAGTACTAGCATGTTGTGCTGATTTTCTGGATCAGGACTTCTGATCGTGATTCGTGGGCTCGTGTGGATGATGCCTAGAGGTCAGATATGTGTGTAGCTCACAACATCATCCTCAAGTCTGGATCAGCAAAGTTAGAACATCTAACTTGTAAGGTAATAGATCTGATCTATTATATTTTACATACATTAGATGTCGTATAGAAACATGTTGATATGATCAACATGTAGTTCTTACTCTTTATATTTTAATTTTTAATTTAATATTATATAATAATTATATAATAGAATATTAGATCTAAGTATTCTCTAATTTTATAAGATAAATTTTGATTTATTTTAGTCTTTCGCTGCCTGATCTTGAAAAAATTTCAAGATCTAACCCTGAAACCCTAGATTTGATTCCTTCAATTGGTATCAGAGCCTAGGTTGTTTATTACATGACTATTTATACATGCTTAGATTATTTTTTAGATTAGATCTAATTTATAATCTGATTGTTAAATCTTAAATTAAAAATTTTAGATCAATCATGAACTGTAGATTGTCCTGTTGTAATTTACCCCTTACAGTGCAAAGGTTGTCCTTATTCGTGTAGATCTATCTTTAATCATAAATTTGTTAGATATGATCTAGATTAAATTTATGATTTAATAGATTTAAAAAATATTTAAATCTAAAATAAAATCTCTTTGTTAATAATTTTTGCACAAAGAACCATCATATATTTGTTTGAGAAATTTACACAGTTTAAAGTTGAAATTGTTTCAATTACATGAATCTGTTTAGATTAGATCTAAAGTAGTTTGATGCTTATTTCACTTGCATTTTGATTATGAATCAAACATGCAACTTGATTGGTAGAACTATGTTGTAAAAATATTTTACAAATATGAAAATTATTTTTGAAAAGCCAAACCTCAACCCTTAGCCCAAAACTTAATTGAGAATTAAGAAGTTGTTTGATTAGGTTCTAGGATTGTGAATTGAAGAACCTAAGACACAAACCATAACACACTGGGTTAATGAGTTAGTGGGAATTAGGTCCATTAATTGGGTTAGACCTAAAGTTAGATTAAAGATGGACTTAATTAGAGAATTGACTAAATCTAATCAACTGTTATCTTAGATTAGGTCAAGGATTCTCTAGATCAATTACAATTGTTGTAGTTGGTCAAGTCCATGTCTTTAATGAGAACCAAATGGATTTGATTCTTGGCTAAGCGGTCTAGCATGAACTATTAGGTTGAACTAATCGAAATTAATTAAACCAGTTGGTATCTAAGGTAAACCAGATCGGTGGTTTTTAATTGACAGCCCGCTTACCTGGTGATTTCTGATGGTGTCTAAGGCAAGCTTTGGCAAATTCTCCCACCGATCGAACTTACCTGGCCTCTTGATGAAATTTTATTTTGATCGGATCACTTGACTATTCGAGCTGACCCATGTCAGCTAGGTAAATCAGTGTGATTGATTTAGGTGCTCCTAGACCAGCCCTTTTAATGGTCTCCCTTAAACTGACTTGGTGAAGCCAGTGGGAGGATCATGATAAGCTGATTCATCTAACCTCCTCTTTTAAATCAATTAAATCTTTTAAAATTATTAGGTTCTTAAAATGAAATAGCTATGATGATAACTAGATCATAGTCTCTCATTAAGTGGATGATAATGGGTCAATTAGTTGGATAATCATTGGAGGCCCAAAGGCCTGGTGCTTATCAGCTGATGGAATTGTCATTCATAATATGATTTTTTGACTGCATCTTTCTAAATGGTGGTTAGGTTAGCCAACCAAAGTTGGGCCTAATCATTCATTGGCCAGATGGGCCAAGTATGGTCATGTTAATGGTTGGACCTAACCGGACCTTTTCAGTGGAGGCCAAAGCCTACTGATTAGAGACTGGGGCAAAAATAAAATTACTAAAAATTATTTAGAAAAATAATTGGTTATGAACCTATCCTTAGATGTAAATGGATTGGCCAACCAAAGTTGGACTTGTGTGCAGTCTAAATAGATTCTAGTACCCACTAAGGAATTAGTGTAATTCCTCGAATTGGAGGTAGAGGCTATCAATTCGAATAAAATAGTGAGAGAAACTTTTTGATTAAAGTCCAAATCTTTAGGTTTAATGAATCAATTACTAATTAGGTTATGATTTTTCTTTGTGCAGATATGGTTACTTTCCTATCGCTCCGATCATTATTAGATAATGATAAGTTGGTGGGACCCAACTTCGATAGCTGGTACTGAAAGTTGAAGATAGTCTTAGAGCATGAACAGATCCTATATGTGATAATGGATCCTGCACCTGAGGAGCCAACTGCCAATGTACGTGGAACAGTCAGAGACACTTACCAAAAGTGGCTCAGTGACTGAACCATGGTGTGCTGCATCATGCTAGCTGCCATGAGCGATGAGTTCAATTGCAGATTTGAGATGACTTAGCCAAAGGACATGCTTCAAGTATTGGAGGATGCCTTTAGCACACTCGATGACATGGAGAGGCACAAGACTAGTTGTGCCATCTTCAATGCCAAAATATGAGATGGTGCCTCTATCATTGATCATGTATTGTACATGATTGAGCTAATGGAGTGTTTGAGCAAGCTCGACTTTTTCTTGCAAGAGCAGCTTGGGAAGGATGCAATACTGAACTTGCTACCCAAGTCTTATCTCTCATTCTTCACTCATTATAGAATGACAAAGCTTGAAGTAAACTACCATAGGTTACTGGGGTTGCTTTAGAACTTTGAGAAGGATCACCAACTCCACAAGGAGTCGGTGAACTTAGTGGGAGGTTCATCTTCTGGTTCTCAACCCTTTAAGAAAGGGAAGAAGAACAAGAAGAAGAAAATGAAAAAGGTGTAAGTTCAAACTGGGACATCAGTGCAGGGCCAGACCAGAAAGATCAAGCCCGATAAGAGTCAAGCTGAATGCTTCTTTTGTAAGAAGTAGGGACACTGAAAGAGGAACTGTCCTCAGTACATTGCCTCTCTGGACCCGAACAGGCAGACAAAGAAGCAAGCTATTGCTGGGCAAGGTATTTATATAATAACTCCTTGCAATTTCTCTATTTATGATATAACTGACTAGGTATTGGATATCAGTAGCCCTTACCATATTTGTAATTCATTGCAGAGATTGCAGGTCAGTAGGAGATTCGAGCAAGGCGAGATGTTACTGAACATTAGAGATAGAAGATCAGTTCCAGTTCTAGCATTAGGAATCTTGAAACTTGTATTTGAGTTCCATACTGTTGTTCTTAATGATTGTCATTTCTGTCTCAGTTTTTTTTTAAATGTCATTTCTGTAGGCCTTCTGGCCAAAAATGATTATGAAATTTTAATAAAGAAATAAGTTTGTAATATCATTATGAATGGTGTTACTATTTTTTGTAGACATTTGAATAATGGTGTGTATATGTTATCACAACCTGTTAACGTAGTCTATTCTACTAGCAAGCACCTTAGATTAGATAGTGTATCAGATATCTACTTATGGTACTGTAGACTAGGTCATATAAACAAGAACAGGATAAACAGGTTGACTCAAGAGAGAAATCTCGAAGTCAGTGATTGTGGATCATATCCAACCTGTGAGTCCTATCTTCTTGATAAAATGACCCAGTCATTTTTTACTGAAAAAGGTGAGAGAGCTACTGAGCTCTTGGGCCTAGTACATACTGATGTATACAGACCCATGAGCACAAGTGCTAGAGGTGGATATTTCTACTTCATCACTTTCACGGATGATCTATCCAGATATGGATATATCTATCTAATGAAATATAAGTCGAATTCATTTGAAATATTCAAACAATTTCGAAGTGAAGTAGAAAAATAAACTGAGAAGAGTATTAAAACTCTTCGATCTAACCGAGGAGGAGATTACCTTTCTGGTGAGTTTCTCACATATCTAGGAGAGAATGAGATTCTCTCCCAATGGACTCCTCCAAAAACACCACAGCATAATGGTATGTCTGAAAGAAGAAATCGGACTCTGTTAGACATGATCTGATCCATGATGGATTTTGCCAGCTTGCCGATATCCTTCTGGGGATATGCACTCGAATCGGCCTATTATCTGTTAAATAGGATTTCAAGTAAGTCTGTAATTAAGACTCCATATGAGATATGGACAGGGCATAAGCCAGCACTTTCACACCTTAGGGTCTGGGGGTGCCCGACCTATGTCAAACGGTTAGTTATAGATAAACTTAGACCTAGGTCTGATAAATGCATATTCATAGGGTATCCCAAAGAGACCAAAGGATATTTTTTCTATCATGCTGATGAACAAAAGGTGTTCGTCAGCCTTAAGGCAATTTTTTTAGAAAAAATATTCCTTGATGAAGGAACCGTTGCCTCTAAGGTTGAACTTGATGAAGTTCAACAAGTAGAAGGACCGACATCAATAGCTGAACCTAAGTCAAATTTGATTAGATCAGATCTGGAGTCCAATATACCTACACCATTAAGGCGATCCGATAGAGTACTACATCAGTCGGACAGGTACTATAATTTTTTGGTCCAAGACGGTGATCCTATCGAACTTGATAAGAACGATGAGGATCCGATTACCTATATGGATGCAATGCAGAGATCTGATTCTAAAAAATGGCTTGAACCCATGCAATTCAAAATGAAGTCCATGAAGGTCAATGATGTATGGACATTGTTTGACTCACCTGAAGGGGTTAAACCCATTGGGTGTAAATGGATCTTCAAAAGGAAGAGGGGCACAGACGTAAAGGTGGAGACCTATAAAGCCCATCTGGTTACCAAGTGGTATCATTAACATTATGGTATTGACTATAACAAGACATTCTCTCCTGTGGTAATGCTCAAATTTATTTGGATAATGCTTGCAATAGCTGCCCATCTGGATTATGAGATCTGACAGATGGATGTAAAGATAGCTTTTCTGAATGGAGAGCTGATCAAAGAGGTGTATATGATACAACCTAAGGAGTTTACATCCACAGATGAGTCCAAGGTGTGCAAGCTTCAGAGATCCATTTATAGATTGAAGCAAGCTTCTCGAAGTTGGAACATGCATTTTGATAAGGTGATCAAAATATATGGCTTCGTTAAGAACGGAGAAGAGCCCTGCATCTGTAAATGAGTAAATGGTCTAGTTGTGGTATTCTTTATCTTGTATGTAGATGACATTCTCTTAATCGAAAATGACATCCCCGCACTACAAAGAATAAAAGTTTGGTTGTCATCGCAGTTCTCCATGAAGGACTTGGGTGAAGCATCCTACATCCTAGGGATGAAGATCTATAGGGATAGATCTAAAAAGATGCTTGGGTTATCCTAGTCCACGTACATAGACACTGGGTTGAAGAGGTTCAGCATGAAAAATTTCAAGAAGGGCTATCTACCAATAGGCCATGGAATTTCTCTCTCTAAGAAGGATTGTCCGACAACTCCTGAAGAGAGAAAGCGTATGAGTAGAGTCCCATATACTTCGATTGTGGGATCTATCATGTATGCCATGACATGTACAAGGTCAGATATGGCATACTTACTAGGAATAGTGAGTAGATACCAATCTGATCCTAGAGAAAATCACTGAAAAGTGGTTAAAGCCATCCTTAAGTATTTGAGAAATACTAAGGACCAATGGTTGGTTTATGGCGAGTAAGATCTGAAACTTGTGGGGTTCACAGACTCCAGCTTTCAATCTAACCATGATGACAGCAGAAGCATGTCGGGTTATATCTTTACTCTGAATGGTGGAGCCATCTACTGAAAGAGTTTTAAGCAGCATACTGTGGCAGACTCTATTTGTGAGGCAGAGTACATCGCAGCATTGGATGCTGCAAAAGAAGCTGTGTGGCTGAGAAAATTCATCATCGAGTTTGGAGTAGCACCCTCTTTCGATGGTCCGATCCTGCTCTACTGCGACAGCACTGGTGCCATAGCTCAGGCAAAGGAACCAAAAGCACACCAGCGGACGAAGCACATTTTGCATTGCTTCCACCTCATCCGAGAGATCATGGATCGATGTGATGTCGACCTTCAGAAGATCGATGAAAAGAAAAATCTGACCGACCCCTTCGTTAAAGCCCTAACGATAAAGGAGTTCAACAACCACAAGTCGAAGATGGGTATTAGATACCGTGCCGAGTGGCTTTAGGACAAGTGAGAGTTGTTGAAAAATATGTCTCAAAAGCCAATCGTCAAGCTGTTGACAGTTGAGCAATCTTGTATTGTAATTGATTTGTTAATAAATAAAATATATTTTTAATATTTTCATTACAAGTTTTCATCTTCTAATCAACTCCGTTGTTGTGATGAAGTCCTTAGGACTATTTAGGTTCGATAAAGAGAGGATTTATCGATTAGTCTTTAAAACTATTTACGATCAAATGATAGGCTGTTAATAAGGATGACAGCTTCTATCGAGCATAGGTCACTGTAGGTCATATGGGTTGGTTGTCTTCTTAACTAAGGAGTTTGGAGACACTAGTATGGCATATAGGTGAGATGTAAGGATACATCATCATTGAACGTGACCAACTCCAGAGTATTTTGCTATTGAGAATGTCTCTAATGAGATATAGGTATAAGTATCCCTTAGACCTGAGATCACCTCAGTGACTTGCAAGCAACTCACTGTGCTTTGGTACTGGACTAACTAAATTTCTAATTCAGTGATGGAAGGCTTCTAGGTATAGTCAAGTACTTACGAAATCAGAATGTGATTGAGATGGGATTGACTACTCCAAGAGTTGGAGAAGAATGAGTCGTTGTATTTCAATTTAGCAAAATCTTGATCAGGATAATCTATCAGATAGATTTGATATTTTGAAATACAATGTGGACAACCTGATCAGAGTTGACTATTGAACTTTGAGGTATACTATGAGCATTTTAGTCAAGGGGATGAATTATATGAAAACTATATCCGCATGGGTTCTAAGGATGTTGTTCTACACGTTCGACCTATCCAACTGTTGGGTACCATTGCTAGATAGTCACTTCAATTGGTACAAAAATTTATTTCTATACTATTAACTTAAGTTTGGACCTATGAGGTTACACACATTAGAGTTCACGATCCGATCGGATGGTTGATCAACGATTAAGAAATATTTTAGTGTTAAACGATCAATACGATTGACATTTAACCTAGTGCAAGTGTTGCAGAAGAATCGATTAGCAATTTGATTGCTAATTGGCTTAATTTGATTAAGTCAATGGGCTAAGATTAAATTTAATTAAATATGATTTAATTAAATTTGATTTAGACTTGATTGGATCAAGTTCAATTGGTTTATTGGATGAGCCAAGTGCAAGGAAAAACTAATCCTAGTTCAATTAGGACTTGGGTCAACCTAATTTTTAATTTGCTTAAAAAATTAAATCAGATTTAAATATAATTTAATATGATTAAATTAAGCTCTTAATTGTATTAAGATTTATTTTAATTAGATTGATTTAATTTTGATTTGATTTGGTTTGAGAAACCAAATTTGAACAAGTCATAGATTGAATCCTAGTAAGACTAGGATTCCACCTTGCACCACCTTAGCCCCCCACGCCCACTCTCTCTTATCCCACACCCACTCACTCTTATTTTGTGCAACAATACCCTCTCTCCTAGGTATTCATGCACACCCAAAACTTTCCTTTCTTTCTCTCTTAAATGGATTGTGGTTGTGGATCAAGTCAAAGTAAGAATTAGTTTGGATTTCAAATTCTATGAGATAGAGTTTTAGGAAATCAAAACTCTTTCCTTATGGCACTAATTTTATTCAATTTTTTTTTAAAATTTTTGTGACTTTTATGGCACATAATATGCATCTTTTTTTGATGGTCCATGATAGAAAAAGGAGGAGATGCCCAAGAGTTGGGCACCCCTTGTCTTGCCTTATTTGGATAATCCTTGACTAGGTATTTGACCTAGACAAGGACTCTTCATATCTCTCTATTTAAAATAAATTTTTTTATGAAATTTTTATAGATTATATAACATTGAGAGACCTTTGGAGCATCCAAAAATCAAAGATAAAAAGTCTTGGGGTATGGAGATCTAATAGACACAAAACTAGGTGTCTGGGTTAGAGCAAAGAGAAGAAGAAGAAGGTCTTCTTTTAGAGTTGCTGGGTTCATCTCTTCCCTTCCTCCATCTATAAGTTTTCTAAGAGTGTCTGATCTAAAACTCCTTCTCCTATTTCTCATCTTTGGAAGAGTGCTAATCAAGAAGAAGGAGGCATCTGATCGACCATCGAAGAAGGATCAGCACAGTACTAGCATGCTGTGCTGATTTCCTGGACCAGGACTTCTGATCATGATTCGTGGGCTAGTGTGGATGACTCCTAGAGGCCGAATGTATGTGCAGCTCAGAATATCATCCTCAAGCCTGGATCAGTAAAGTTAGAATGTCTAACTTGCAAGGTAATAGATCTGATCTATTATATTTTACATACATTAGATGTAGTATAGAAACATATTGATCATATCAACATGAAGTTTTTGCTCTTTATATTTTAATTTTTGATTTAATACCATGTAATAATCATGTAATAGGATCTTAGACCTAGAGATTCTCTAATTTTAAAAAATAAATTTTAATTTATTTTAGTCTTCCACTACCTGATCTTGAAAAAGTTTCAAGATCTAACCCTGAAATCCTAGATCTGGTTCCTTTAGTCAAATATTCTGATGATCTTATCAAAATGCATGTTCTAACTCTTGGATGCCTGCTTCAATCCATAGATAGATCTCTGAAGCTTGCACACCTAGGTCTCATCTGTGGATGTGAAACCCTCAGGCTGTATCATATACACCTTCTCTTGTTGCTCTCCACTTAGAAAAGCTATTTTCGCATCCATTTGCTAGTTTTCATAGTCCACGTATGCTGCTATCGCAAGTATAATCTGAATGGATTTGAGCATTGTCACAGGAGAAAATGTCTTATCATAGTCAATACCATAACACTGACGATAATCTTTGACAACTAAACGGGCTTTATAGATCTCCACCTTTCCATTTGCACCCCTCTTCTTCTTGAAAACCCACTTACACCCTATGGATTTAACCCCTTCAAATGGGTCAACTAATATTCACATATCATTGACCTTCATGGACTCCATTTTGGATTTTATGGCTTCAAGTCATTTATCAGAGTCGGATCTCTGTATTGCATCTATATAGGTGATCGGGTCTTTATTATTCTCATCGAGTTTAACAGGATCTCCATCCCGAACCAAGAAACTATAGTATCTATCCGATTGATGCAATACTCTATCGGATCTCCTTAATGGTGCCTCTACAATAGGTTCCAAGTTTGACATCATCAAATCTGGTTCTGTGGATTTACTAGATTGTGTTAGTTCTACCTGTTGAACTTCTTCAAATTCAACTTTAGAGGCATTAATCTCTTCCCCAGGAAATTTTTTTTCTAAAAAGACTGTCCTAAGGCTGACAAACATATTTTGTTCATCAGCAAGGTAGAAATAATATCTCTTAATTTTTTTAGGATTCTCAATAAAATTACATCTATCAGACCTGACTTTAACATAAGCTGGACATCTCCAAATCCTAAGGTGAGAGAGCGCTGGCTTTCGTCCAGTCCATATCTCATATGATATTTTACTTACAGACTTACTAGGAACCCTATTAAGCATATAACAAATCGACTCGAGTGCATATCTCCAAAAATATATTGACAAAGTAGAAAAGTCCATCATAGATCAAACCATGTCCAATAGGATTCGATTCCTCCTTTCTGACACACCATTATGTCGTGGCATTCCAAGAGGTGTCCATTGAGAGAGAATCCCATTCTCCTCAAGGTATGTCAGAAATTTACTAGAAAGATATTCTCCTCCTTGATCTGATTAAAAAATTTTAATATTTTTTTAATTTATTTTTCTAGTTCATTATAAAATTATTTGAACATTTTAAATGATTCAGACTTATGTTTGATTAAGTAGACATATCCATACCTCGATAGGTCATTTATGAACGTAATGAAATAGTGATTGTTAGAATTTGAGATTTGAAGCATGCATGTGTATTTCAAAACTTAATTTTTTAAACATCATAGTGGAGAATAAGATTAAAATAATTTTAATCTAAATTTTGCATGCATAAAAATATAAAATCATATGAATCTATTTTATATGCTGAAATTGATATATACTGAAATTTAAATTGTAATCAAATCACATACCTTTTTCACAATCTCTTTCATCAAAGTTGGATCTGGAAGAGACAAGATTCTCTATTAGCCATACAAGTATTCGGTCTCTACAAGTATCTACTCAGGATCAGTCTAAAATAACCCTCTAAGATCTAAATTTTGATTTTCCAAAATTCGGCCTGCTGAATCTGAATGAAGCCTGGATCACGATCAACGTTTGATCTTTCTCCTTAATCCTTATCTTTTCTTTCTCTCTAGCCTTTCTCCTTGCCTTGTAGTGCTACAAGAGACCAACAATTAGTAGATAAAGGGCCACCCAATGCCTTGGGCATGTGCAAAACTTGGGACGTGCATCCCAACTATGAGGGCATGTATGGGATGCCCAAGGGAGAAGAAGAGAAAGGGAGAAGGGAAAGGGGCATGGGGAGCTCTTTGGGTATGGAGAGGGGGCAGTTTGGATGGTCTTAGGACCTTAGGGTAGTTCTCCTTTTATAGGCACAAAGATTGAATCCTATTCAATTATATAATACAACTCCTACTTGCATTAGGATTCCTATTAGCTTAAGTTATCCAACTTACATTAGGAAGTCCATTAGGCGCCAACTATTGGAGCCCTTGCATCCATAATTAGACACCCTCTTTTGCACCTAAAAAATACCCCATATAATAATTAAAGGCCCTCTAATCAATGGACACATCCAAATTGAATAATTTAAAGTGGCGCCCCATAATAACTATCAAGGAGATTCATAAAGGACTTGCATCCTTAATTTATGTGATCCATAACTTTGGACACCCAATAATTGGAGTCTCATAAATCTTATTCATGTAAATAATCAGTGGATAATTAAATTAAAATTAACTTATTAAGTAAGTAATCCTAACTGAAAGAGAAATTAGGTCTAACCATGTGCTAGCAAGGTTACTATGAACCCAATGAGTTTCTCTAAACCCAATTGATACTTTGTAAGCTCAATTACTAATTTCAGGCATGATCCCTTTGTTGTGTGACCTCATAGGCTCAATTCTATTTGATAGTGAGAGATACAATGATCTATATCATTGTATCATTGAAACTCTTTTCAATGGATCGAAATAATTTCACTCTAACTCAATCAAAGATTGTTGATCCAAAATAATCCTAGTGAGCTCTTACAATCCATCAGTGACACCTAGTAGTATATAGTGGCAACCCAATAGAATTGAAATCAATCTCTAAGTATAGTTAACGTGTGATTCAGTTCCTCTATCATGAGTTTTGACTAGATGGCATGTCATGGATAAATCGTCAAACCTCAACATCAGTCATATGATAGATTCGATTAGCTCAAATCTAGATGTGATGTCTATGAAAATTTTTTTCCATCAATCACTCTACTGTGGCCATAGATTCATGGACTTAACTTTTCAAATCCCATAAGATTACTCCTCTCTATCAAAGTTGATAGATCCTATCTTGATGCGCACCCAACTCCTACAGTGGACCAACTATCATCAATATCCACTACAAGAGCCTATTGAGATCCATATTTATGTATCAATCAAACTCTAGTAGCCTCACTATGAGTAGTAGTACCATCTCAAGTCAAAAGATCAGACACATAACTACAGTATCGAGACAATCACTGATTATTGAATAGAAATTCAAGTGATCTCTCGTATGGTCACGCTAAGTGCTAGTTGTTCTCTAACAATCATCCGCACTCATTGTCTTGTGTCTCTACACTATAGATTAAAGACCCATCTATCCTAAAGGAAGTGATTTATGCACAAGTCTTTCTGGATCTATCACCATCCTTATGATGATCCTATGATCAGGAGCCTTTAGGAATTAAATACATGTCTCTAATTTTTAACATCTTGAGAGTATGTATTGAAACTAATTCCATTGATAATTCAAGGATACATTATACTTGAATAAAAAAAAAATTATCCTTTTATTGATCATATCAATATATTAAGTATAAAATTATATCCTAGATTAATTACAATATGTCAGCCATATTAGCTTCTAAGATATACATCTAACAATCTCTCACTTGGACTAAAATTAATTAGCCATAAATTTAAGTCCCATCTTTTCAAGGTGGACTTCTATTTTTGGTTGGCTCAACTGCTTAGTCAGTGGGTTTGCCACATTATTCGTGGAATCTACTCTTCGTATCTCAACATATTTCTTATCGAGGTAGTTATGCATGATATGATAATACCGCTCGATGTGCTTAGATTTCTGATGAGACCTTGACTTCTTAGCAAATGCTATAGCTCTATTGTTATCGCAGTACAGTGGTATGGCATTCGATTTCATAACCCCAAATTCCGCAATGAACTTTTTAAACCAAAAGCCTTCTTTCGTAGCATCTGAAGCAGTGACATATTCAGCCTCCGTAGTCGAATCCACTATGATGGATTGCTTGAAACTCTTCCAACTGACTGTACCACTATTGCAAATGAACACATATCTTGATGTAGATTTTATATCATCAGGATCAGACATGAAGTCTGAATCAGTATACCCCTCAACTCGTAACTCAGAGTCTCCTCCAAAGATCAAGAATAAATTCTTAGTTCTTCTTAAGTACTTAAGGATATCTTCACAGCTGTCTAGTGCTCTTTGCCTGGATTCAATTGATATCTGCTTGTGACACTCACAGCAAGGGCAATATCAGATCGGGTACATAGCATGACATACATGAGGCTCCTTATTGCCGAAGTATAAGAAATCCTACTCATGCACTAAACGTCCTCAAATATGGTCGGACACATCATCTTGGAGAGATGAATATTATGTCTGAAAGGTAAAAGACCTCTCTTGGAGTTTTTCATGCTGAACCTCTTCAGCACCTTCTCTATGTACAGCTTTTGTGACAGGCCAAGCATTCGTTTAGGTCTATCCCTATAGATCTTTATTTCGAGAATATAGGATGCTTTCCCTAAGTCTTTCATAGAGAATTCTTTGGACAACCATCTTTCGACCATGATCAACATGAAAATATCGTTCTCAATAAGGAGAATATCATCCACATATAATATGAGAAAGATAATCATACTCCCACTGACCCTCTTGTATATACAAGGTTCTTCTTCATTTTTGATGAAATCAAATAATTTGATTGCCTCATCAAAATGATGATTCCAATTCTGAGAAGCCTACTTTAATCCATATATGGACCTTTGCAGCTTGCAGACTCTGTGATAACCATCATCGGATGTGAAACCCATAGGCTGCTCCATATAGATATCTTCTTGAAGATATCCATTCAAGAAGGCAGTTTTCACATCCATCTACCAAATTTCAAAATCATAATAAGCTGCAATAGCAAGCAGAGTATGGATGAATTTCAGCATGACTACAGACGAGAAGATTTCTTGATAGTCAATGCCTTCACGTTGATTATAACCTTTAGCCACAAGCCTAGCTTTATAAGTTCCTACCTTATCATCGGCACCTATCTTTCTTTTGTAGATCCATTTAAACTCAATAGGTACAATGCCCTCAGGTGGATCTACTAAAGTCCAGATTTGATTCGAGTGCACTGAGTTAATTTTTTACTTCATTGCATCTAACCACTTCTCGAAATCGATGTCAGACATCACCTCATCAAAGATATTAGGGTCATCAGTATGACCCCTATCTCCCATAAGGAACATTTCCTTCACTTCCTCCATAAGCATACCTACGTACCTTTCAGGAGGTAGGGAGACCCTGCTAGATCTACGAGGTGGTAGAGGAACATCAACTACTGGTTCATGAATTACAGGTTCCTGAGGATCTATAGCTCTAGGCTCTTTAGAGACCTTGTCTTCGAGCTCTACTAACCTCCCACTACCGTCATCCTAGATAAACTATTTTTTTAGGAATACGATATTTTGACTCACAATCACATTGTGATCTTGTGGAAAGTAGAAGTAGTATCCCATATATTCTTTTGGATACTCTATAAAATGAGCTATAATAGATCTATCCTCCAATTTTTTCATCATCTATCTCTTGACCTAGGCCGGACATCCCCAAGTCTTAAGATAACCCAGACTCAGCTTCTTACTGAACCATATCTCATATGGTGTGGTAGGAACGAACTTTGAAGGAACCCTATTCAACAAGTGAATGGTAGTTAACAAGGCATATCCCTAAAGAAATAAAGATAGATCAGTGAAGCTCATCATGAACCAAACCATATCCAATAGAGTCCTATTCCTCCTTTCTGATATCCCATTGAGCTGAGGTGTTTCAGGAGGGATCCATTGAGAGACTATGCCGTTGTCTTTAAGATATCACAAAAATTTTTGACTAAAGTATTCATCTCCTCGATCAGATCGAAGAATCTTAACGGGCTTGCCTGTCTGCTTTTCTACTTCATACCTGAATTCTTTGAACTTTTCAAAGGCCTCAAACTTATGTTTCATTAGATACATATATCCATACCTAGATAAATCATCAGTAAAGATAATGAAGTAGGTGTAACCACCCCTGGCCTACACATCAAATGGCCCACACACGTCGGTGTGTATCAAGGTAAATAACTATGTGGCCCTTTCCCCATATCCTACAAAGGGTAACTTAGCCATCTTTCTTCAAAGGCAAGATTCACAAGCTCGATATGGCTTCGAGCAAAGAGAGCCAAGGATCTCATCTCTTTCCAGTTTGTTTATTCTGTCCTCTCCAATATGGCTTAGTCTATGGTGCCACAAGTACTTCTGGTTAATTTCATCTCTAGGTCTCTTTTGACCTATGGCACTCACTATTTATTCGTTTAGATTCACATTCACATCAACATGCAAGTGATAAAGACTATCAATTAAAAGATCTTGTGCAACTAATTTATTTCATAAATAAATAGAACAAAAGTCTTTATTGAAACTAATTTTAAAATCTTCCTGTGCTAGCACAGACACAAAAATTAAATTTCGACTAGCTACAGAAATATAATAATAGTCTTTCAAATTTAATCTAACATCAGATGGTAATCGAAGAGGATAAGTGTCAATGGCCTCTACAGCAATCTTAAATCCATTGTCGATCCGAAGGATCATGTCATCTTTCCTCAACGTCCTACTTTCTATCAGACCCTACATTGAGGTACATATATGAGCACTTGAGCCAGAGTGCAATACCCAACTAGAAGTAGAAGAAATCATAAGGTTAGATTCAATTACAAGCATACCTTCAAAAAGTTTATCATCCTTTTTGGTCTTTAGGCTCTTCAGGTATTTTGGACAGTTCTTCCTCTAGTGGCCTTCAGCATGACAGTGGAAACACTTTTCCTTTGCCTTAGCCACCTTTGGACCATCCTTCTTTGGCTTGCTCTCTTTCTTCTGCTTCTTTGTGGATTTAGCCTTCTTTCTTCCAACAGACTTTCTCTTGGAAGAAGAAGTCTACTCCATAGCAAGAACAAAGGCCCTTGAACTCTTCAAGGTACCCTCCGTTGTGACCAACATGTTGACAAGTTTGGGAATAGTGCAGTCAAGTTTGTTCATATGAAAATTCATGATGAATTGACTATATAAACTGGTAAGAAATTGAAGGATCAGATCCATCTGCAATTCTTTTTGCATATCCAGCTTGAGCATCCTAAGCTCTTCAATATCCTTGATCACTATCATACAGTGCTCATGGATAGACTACCCTTCATGCATCTTCAGATTAAAGAGTCTCTTGAACACTTTGAACCACGCAGTATGACTCTGCTCACCATACAACTCTTGTAAGTGAGTAATCATGGCTCGAGCAGTGGGCATATTCTCGTGCTGACTTTGTAACTCGTTTGACATAGACGTCAGTACATAGCACTTAACCCGACTATCTTCATCCATCCACTTCTCAAAAGTAGCTTTCTGCTCAGTAGTAGGATGGTTTGGCAACACAATGGGATCCTGGTTGAGAATATGGCTTAACTTTTCTGAAGTCAAGATAATCTTGAGATTTCTGAGTCAGTCTTTGAAATTATTATTGGTCAAACGATTAATTTCAAGGATGTGAGTTAGAGGGTTTGAGGCTGACATAATGGTTTAACTGCAAGAGTAGAGATTCAAGTTAGACTTTTGTACTTAATTTTTTTTAAATTTACTTTTAGAGACTTTAAGATGCAAATAATGACTCTTACTAATTTTTTGGATCCCTCCACTCCCCGAAAAGAAAATGAAAATCCTAACGTGATAAAAGATTACTAGTGGGTGCTGCGGTCCCATCGATGACATGCACCTCACCTAACAGTTATTGATAACATACACACCGATGCGTGGGCAACTCTTTGCCCAGATGCTTCACTAAGCATGTTGCAGCTACTTGGTCTCTAAGTCATGTGGGCTCACCTAACAGTTATTACCTACACTTCTTAGTTAAGCCCGACCCATCGTTCACAAGCATGTGCAAGGCCGTCATTAGGTCCCTCATCTAACATTTATTGGGTCCAACCCCATCCTTACCCTGGAGCAACTCTTTGCTAATAGAGTGGTTGCATATTCTCAATGCAACTAAACCACTATGACTAGTCGAGAACAATCAATGCGGTAATATGCCTACACATCTATAACGGTGGAAGACCTATGGACTTAATATTTATAGAAAGATTTGGATTTAGATCTCATCTAATCAGTCATCATATGACTGATCTAACTGGCATGGACTAAACCAAAATGCTAAGCAACCTAATTCAAGATCCAATCTTCCAAATTGGCCAGATAAATAGAGAACAGTAGGGGTCCCCCTGTTGCCTTTCTTAGACAACAATGAATTGATCAGGTCAGCTAATGAAACTAATTAAATAATCATATCTTATTAATTTATCTTAGACACCAATAGGTCGATTAACCAGAATTGATTAGCTCAAGCATATCAGGCTCAAACCAATGAGCCAAATTAGGTCCTTAGGTTAATCGATTCTACATATGAGACTCAATCGATTTGATCAATAATAATTGTATGATCATTAACTTAATTGATCTAACTCAATTCAATACTTGACTCAGTTTGACTAATTACTTAATCGAATTAGACCCATATGACTCAAATCAAAAACTTTAGATGTAATCCTATTACATAACCTAATTTTTGATTTTTTCATGATCAAAACTCTCATGTACAAACACAAATTTTAGATTCTAAAATCATATTTTAGATCTAAATTCTTTGTGTTAAAGTAAGTTTTAAAATATAAAAATAATTTTCAAATTTTAGCATACAAACATATATCATATATATGCATGTATAATTAGATCTAAATAAAATTTCAGATCTAAGCATGATATCATATATCTCATATACTAGTAATGAATAAGATTAAAAATAAATTTATAATCTAAATATGTAATCATATATTACATATATGAATCAAAATTCAGATCATAAAAAATTTTAGATTTCATGCATGCATCTATATTTTACATGAACATTAACTAGAACTTTTCTAGATCAAAATTCAGATCTATGCATGCAACAACATATCAACTATATATATGCTAAAACTAAATCTAAAATTAAATTTTAGATTTAAAGATCCATCCATACATCTTATGTATTAAGAAAAAAATTAATTTTGAAATCTTTTCAAAAATATGTATATCAAAATTCAACATATGAAAACCCATGGCTCTGATACTACTATTGAAATTTGAGGTTTGAAGAATGCATATATGTTTTAAAACTTAATTTTCTAAACACCATAGTGGAGAATAAGATTAAAATAATTTTAATCTAAATTTTATATGTATAAAAAAAAAGACTATATGGATCTATTTCATATGCTGAAATTGATATATGCTGAAATTTAAATTGTGATCAAATCACATACCTTTTTCGCAATCTCTTTCTTTAAATCTAGATCTGAAAGAGATGAGATTCTCTATTAGCTATATAAGTATCTGACCTCTATGAGTATCTACTCGAGATCAGCTTGAAGCAATCATCTAAGATCTGAATTTTGATTCTCCAAAATTTAGCTTGCTGAATCTGAACAAAGCTTGGATCGCGATCAACATTTGATCTTTCTCCTTGATCCTTATCTTCTCTTCCTCTCTAGCCTTTCTTCTTGCATTGTAGTGCTACAAGAAACCAACAACCAATAGATGAAGGGTCGCCTAACACCTTGGGTGTGTGCAAAACTTGGGATGCACATCCCAAGTATGGGGCATGTATGGGATGCCCAAGGGAGAAGAGAAAGGGAGAAGGGAGAGGGGCATGGGGAGCTCTTTGGGCATGGAGAGGGGGTGACTTGGATGGTCTTAGGACCTTAGGGGAGGTCCTCTTTTATAGGCACAAAGATTGAATCCTATTCAATCATATAATACAAGTCCTACTTGTATTAGGATTTGTATTAACTTAAGTTATCCAACTTATATTAGGAAGCCCATTAGGTGCCAACTATTGGAGCCCTTGCATCCATAATTAGATACCCTCATTTGTACCCAAGAGACATCCCATATGAGAACTAAAAGCCCTCTAATCAATGGACATGCCCAAATTGAACAATTTAAAGTGGCACCCCATAATAGCTATCAAGGAGATTCATAAGGGACTTGCACACTTAATTTATGTGATCCATAACCTTAGACACCTAACAATTGGAGTCTCATAAATTTTATTCATATAGATAATCAGTAGATAATTAAATTAGAATTAACTTATCAAATAAGTAATCTTAACTGAAAGAGAAATTGGGTCCAACCATGTGCTAGCAAGGTTACCATGAACCTAATGAGTTTTTCTAAACCCAATTGATACTTCGTAAGCTCCATTACTAATTTTAGGCATGATCCCTCTGTTGTGTGATATCATAGATTCAATTCTATCTGATAATGAGACATACAATGATCTATATTATTATATCATTGAAACTCTTTTCAATGGGTCGAAATAATTCCACTCTAACTCAATCAAGGATTGTTTATCCAAAATAATCCTAGTGAGCTCTCACAATCCATCAGTGACACCTAGCAGTATATAGTGGCAACCCAGTAAAATTAAAATAAACCTCTAGATGTAGTTAATATATGATTCAGTCCCTCTATCGTGAGTCCAGACTAGATGACAGGCCATAGATAAATCGTCAAATCTCAACATTAGTCATATGATAGATTCGATTAGCTCAAGTCTAGATGTGATATCTATAGAAACTCTTTTCTATCAATCACTCTATTGTAGCCATAGATTTATGGACTTAGCTTCTCAAATCTCATAAGACTACTTTTCTCTATCAAGATTGATAGTTCCTATCTTGATGCGCATCCTACTCCTACAGTGGACCAACTGTCATCAATATCCACTACAAAGACTCATTGAGACTCATGTTTATGTGTCAATCAAATTTCAACAATCTCACTGTGAATAATAGTACAATCTTAAGTCAAAAGATCAGACACACAACTATAGCATCGAGACAATCACTGACGATTGAATAGAAATCCAAGTGATCTCTCATATGGTCATGCTCAGTGCTAGTTGTTCTCTAACAACTATCCGCACTCATCGTCTTGTATCTCTACACAGTAGATTAGAGATCCATCTATCCTGAAGGAAGTAATTTGTACACCAGTCTATCCGGATATATCACCATCCTTATGATGATCTTATGATCAGGAGCCTTTAGGAATTAAATACATATCTCTAATTCTCAACACCTTGAGAGTATGTATCGAAACTAATTCTATGAATGATTCAAGGACACATTACACTTGAATGAAAAGAAATTTATTCTTTTATTGATCATATCAATATATTAAGTACAAAATTATGTCCTAGATTAATTTTAATGTGTCAGCCATATTGGCTTCTAGGACATACATCTAACAGTGATATCCTTCTCTAGCACATGTGCTCATGGGTCTACATACATCAATATGTACTAACCTGGAACATCACTGGCTCATTCATCTTTTTCAGTAAAAGGTGACTTAATTATCTTTTCCAGTAAACAAGACTCGCAGGTTGGTAACAATTTATAATCATCTTTATCAAGAATTTCTACTTAAGCTAACCTATTCATCCTGTTCTTGTTAATATGACCTATCCTATAATACCAAAAGTAGGCATCTGTGACATCGACAATCTTAGGGTGTTTATTTGACATGTACATTACATTAGGCCTAGATACAATATAGATTTTATTGTTCAACTATCCACATAATATTGTAACACTATTTAAAATAATATCACAAAATTTTTTTCATTGATATTTCATAATTTGATTTGGCTAAATTCCCTACTAAAATAACATTCAAAAAAAAACTAGAACAGTAATGACATTCATTAAGAATAATAAAATGAGACTCGAATACAAGCTTGATAATTTCTAAAGCTAGAACTGAAACTGATCTTCCATCTCTAACATTCAGAAATCTCTCGTTGTCTCCAAATCTCTCACTGACCTGAAGACCCTGCAACAAATTACAAATATTAATGAGGCTTTCGATATCTAATATCTAGATCATTGTATCAAAAAAAGAGAAGTTACAAGATGTTATCACATAAGTACCTTGTCCAGCAATCGATTGCTACTTCTTCTTTGGCTTATTCGGATCAAGGAAAGCTTTATACTGAGGATAATTTCTCTTTTAGTGATTTTACTTCTTACAGCAAAAGCACTCTGCCTGACTCTGATCAGCCTTGAACTTGGACTTCTGGGTTTAACTCCTAAAACTTTGCACCTTTCTATTTTTATTTTTATTTTTTTAAAGGGATGATGACTATCCGAAGAAGATCTTCTCACTAAATTCATCATCTTCTTGTGGAGCTGGTGATCTTTCTCAAAAGTCTGTAACAATCCCAATAGACTGTGATAGTCGACTATAGGCTTCGTCATTCTAAAATGATTGAGAAATGATTGATAGAATTTAGATAAAAAGTTTAGGATCACATCCTTCCCCAGCTGTTCATGCAAGGAAAAGCTGAGCTTGCTCAGTTTCTCGATCTGTTCAATCATGTACAATACATGATCAGTGACAGATACTCCCTCCCTCATCCAAGTTTGAAAATGGTGCAACTAGTCCTGTACCGCTCAACATTGTTGGATGTACCAAAAGACTCTGTCAATACTTGAAGCATTTTCTTTGGCTGAGCCTCTTCAAATTTTTGGCTAAAATTATTGTTAATGGAGGCCCGCATGATGCAACGAACCGTGGTGTGGTTGTTGAGCCACTTCAAATAAGTTGTTAGATGTATGTCCTAGAAGCCAATATGGCTGACACATTGTAATAAAGCTAGGATACAATTTTTGTTGGATTTCGGTGATGCAGCAAAATATATACTTCAAAAATTTTAACATGCATTCAACAATTGAAAATAAAGTTTAACATTTAAACTAGTCTACCGAAACACAAAAGTCCCAAGAATTTCTTGATGATTACAATCAAATATCAAAAGCATGCATAACGAGAGAAGATCATAAGTCATATACCATCATGAAGGCCACAATCTGGTAACTTTGAGACCTCCACAAGACTCCAAAGTAGAAGCCCTCCAATGGTGATCCACACAGGATTGATCAGGGCCCTTCCCAATTCATCATGGTGCTGCAGCCTTCTTCCTAAGTGCGCTGTCGATTGTCCTTCACAAGAACTGGTTGCACCACTACTTGTACACCTTCATGACCTCTACTAGGATCTCTTTAGGAACTTTTTTTAAAAAGATCACTCCATACAAAAATTAAATCAGATATTCAACACTTGAACAAACTGATTTAGGACAAGCATCTCATGCTTTCCTTTTTTCTCCCATCACTTTCTTTCTATTTTTTCTCCCTTTTCTTTTGTATTTTTTTTTCAAACTTTTTCTTATCTTTATCCTCTCATTCTCATGCCTAAACTCAGCCAAAAATGGGATGTGTAATCTGGTTGTAGTGACCCCTTTAAATAGAAAAAAGGGGGGAACACCATGGGACGCCAACTCTTGGCGTCCCTTAATTCTTACATGCCTCCAATAAATTTTAGCATGGAATCCCAAGGTGTGTGGCATAGAAAAGGAGGTGTTTCATCTATAGAAGGACTCTTTCTCTATCAGAAAAAATCAATACACCATCATATGGTGCGTGGAAGATGAGAACATGTGAAATACTAAGAGTCCATTATATTATGGACTCTTTCATATCAACGCAAATATATGGCATCCCATTTATTATTTGGCATTCAAATTCCTTCCAAGAGAAGGACTCTTCCTTCTCTTCCATGCCTCATATCCCAAATGCCATTATATGACACAAGGAATTAAGAAAAATTCATGGAATCATATAAGGAAATTAAGATAAGTAAAAGAGAAGGACTTCTCTTCTTTAACGCCAAAAAAAAATGTGGCATCCCATTTATTTGTGGCATTCAATTTCATTCCAAAAGAAGGACTCCTCCTCCTTATCTGCACCGACAATTCTAAGGGTCATCCCATGACACGAGGAATTAAAAGGGATGCATAAACTTGGTAAGAAAATTAAGATACCATGTTAAGAAGGACTCTTCCTTCTTAATGCCAAAATAAATGGGGCGTGCCAAATAAATTGGCGAGTGGCTTGACATGGAGAAAGATAATTTCACATGAAACTCTTTTATTAAAAAATAGATAAACCAACTAATAAATAGATAGTTTAAACCCAATCATATTAGGTCAAGGCAACAAGCAAAGGGTTAGCACAAACACATATGCACTGAATCCAATTGGAAACTTCGGTTAATTCATGTGCTAGCAATTTAATTAACCATTAAATTTATAATAAATTCAAATAGATTAGACCAAGATCAAATTTCTTTGTGTGTGACCTATTGGGTTTCAAATCTAGCCAGCAATGGACTAAGACTCTCGATATAGCTCTAATCCAATTGGATTAGGTCAGCTCAAGAGTCTCAATCAACTAAGACTCTTTCTAATTAATTTTTAAATTAAACTCTTTTAATTCTAATAAGTCTACAAGTCAAGATTGATATCTAGCAACATATCATGATAATCCAGAAGATTTAAAATTTGATAAAAATATCAAAATTATCCTTCCATGGTGAGTTATCAGGCAATTCAATCTTTTGATCACACAACATCTCGAAAAAATCTTAGGTATGAAAATATGTTAAACCCAAATACCTATCCATATGTATCTCGATCTGATAATGATAACTTGATTGATGAATCAGTAGAAATTATTTCTACTGTTCATCCCTGTTCTGGTCAGAGACTCTCAGAGTCATCATCCTATGAGATCACATAGGATGTTTCCTCCTCCTACAAGGAATGATCAATTTCTTATTGACCACTCACAACCTTTATACACACTTCACCATACCTAGAATATCCCACACACATCTCAAAGTGGTGTGCTAGGGAATAAACCAAGTAAGGGTCCGTGTACATAAGGTACCATGGTGATCTCAGGTCAAAGGATCACATGCACCAATCCCACTGAAGAACCATTTGTTGACATGATGTAAGACTCCATCAGATGTTCTTTTGGTGGGTCAATTTAGTAAACTCATTCTCTAATAAGCACCTACATTTTTATATTGGTGTTACCATACAAGTGGTTGTGAGATCAACCACCCTCTCTATCGAGCATACATAGGATGTACCAGTCTTATCGAAATCATCAATTTCTGACTCGATGATCCAATGACTGAGAATATTTTAGATTAGGACTATCAAGATTTTAGGTCTCACTGGCATGATCTCATCATGATCCTAAAAAAATCATTACCCTAATCTATAGGATTTATCATAATCATAAAAAATATGATGCAACAAATGATAAAACACAATACCTTATAAATAAAAATAACTAATGTCCTGCTAATGAGTAGAAAGAAAATAAAAAAAATCTCTTCGCATCCCCATGCGATTGGCTTGTAGGGCACTATTCTTTCAATCTTTCACTTGTACTAAAGCCAATCACCTCTGTATCTAATGCCCATACAATCAGGATGGCGAACACACTGCTGCTGTGTATGGCTTAGTGAATTGATCCTATTATACTGTTCTTTATATGAACTCATTTTATAATCAAATCATGAATGAGGTGAAAGTGTCTAGGATGTGCGTGGGTATCTAGTGAGAGCACACCCAACTCAGTGATAAACACTTTCATCTGATGACTTTTCTTAGCAATCTTTACTAACAACATTTAACTGAAATAAATATAGTTAGCTATTTAGAACTTTTCTAATTCACTGCTCCTTTCGTACTTCTCAAGTACTTTGAGAATGCTTTTCATAGTTTTCAAAAGATACTATCAAAGATCTACCTGAAATCAATGATTATGCATAAAACATAATTCATATCAGACTTGGTACATTGAATGTATGGGTAAGTAAACTTCTTTACACCCATTCATGTTGAACCCCTTGAACATAAAATCCATGTACCTAGACTAGAGCAAGCCTAACATCCACTTACATCTATCCCTATAGATGCTAAAAATATTGGATGCTTAACCCAAGTCATTTCCTTGAAAATATTTGTGATAAGCATATTATTTATCGAGTGCAATGTTGGGACTACCTTTCCAATATGCTGTATATCACCCACATACATAACCAAGAAGTTAGTGGGAGTCTCACTTATCTTCTTACACACACACATGGTTCATCTATATTTGATAAAGTCAAATATTTTGACTGTCTTATCAAAAATAGAAGTACCTACTTCTCAATATCTACTTGAATCCATAAATGCATTTTCCCTCCCACTAGAGACAAACTCTCTAAATGATATGTGGCAATAACAAAAATCTAGATTGACATCCCTGTTAGCAACCTGTTGGGTCATACCCATAGATGCTTCAACCATAGTTCATACTTGGTTGATGTACAGGGAGTCCATTTTGGATATTATGGTTTCAAGCCAACTATCAAAGTCTCTACTCATGACGATCTCCGAATAGGTCAAAAAAATATCATTCTCAATGATGTATGGTGTATCATCATTCTCAATGACAAATCATATTTGAGTGGTACATTACACACTCGAATTGATCTTTGGTAAAGAAGTGTGTATCATGGTTGTGCCTCATCATAAGCACATCTGATTGAGGATCAATTTGTGGACATTCCATAAGTTATGATAGGATAGTTCATAGGTCTTGAACTTCTCAAGTTCAATTATCCTCCCACTGTCCCCTTCTTAGAAAATTTTTTTCCTAAAAGATGGCATATCTACTATCAAAACACTTTTATCAAGTAGTGTGGTAGAAATAGTATCACATACTACTCTTAGGATAACCTATAAACTAATATATATATATATATTAATCTATTTTAGCACAAAATTTATATACATTAATACTTTTCACATAAGTTGGGCAACCTGTCTTTTGTCTTTTTCATATCTCAGATAGAGTGCTTGTAACAGATTTTGACGATATCTAATATATACAATAATTTCTAAGATATTTTTTAGAATGAGACAATAAGATTTGTGAAGCATTTTAGAGATCACATCATATCACATATGAAGTGTCAATCTCTGGATCGAGATATTATTAGTCTTTGAACATCCATATGTTCAAGACCTAATACCTTACTTGCCCTGAGATATGTGACCAGCACATATTTATTTCTTGTTCTCATCAATATGAAAAACAACATCATTAAGTGATAGAAATATGAGACCATAGTCCTAAAATCTATTGGAATGAGAGTAGCTTTTACTCTTTACATTAATCTCAAAACTATGCTACATTAGCAAAAGATTTGAAATAATATTTTTGATAAATTTAGGCTTATAATAATGGTCTACTAGTTTCTAAGACCTTACTAGAAGGTTATATAGATTCTTACAGTCTCAACATGAATGGACTATCCATCAGTGCCAAAAGGCAAGTAGTCACCTCACTTCAGCTTCATAAGTTTACTTTGCATAAGAAGAACCTATATAAGGTATCACATATGCAAAATTTTAGAGTTGAAAATACTTAATGGTAATTAATTTATATCTCATACAAATTTATTAGCAGATGCAACTTTTGCATCCTGCTCCTGCTTCACAATTGCAAGACAACTCTTGCAAGTTAATTCTACTGTTCATTATTGCTGTAATACTAAATTAGATATCCTAGTGAAGATATTCTTCACCTTCTTTTTCTCAACCATTTCATGATGTTTGATCTATTTAAAAATTTACTATGTAGTGATAGTAAAGATGCATATGTGAATATAAGAACATTCAAGGACTACTCATGATGACATGCACAAGTTAGATGATATTTTTATCTAAATGTGTCTCCAACTATTTTAACAAATTTTATAGCCCTCAAGTATGAAATCGAGAAACCTTATCATAAAGTTTTTTAGTGGGATTGAGATCCCAATTCCTTATAAAAAGCCTTGTAGACAGCACAACAAGCTCCTATGAGTTCAAAGATAAGTAACTCTTTACTAATTGCATCTAATGCAACTCTCAACATATCTTTTGTATCTAAAATACTTATAGCCTTGTGGATAGCACAATAAATAATAGTATTTAAGTTAATTCATATCTTTCAATCCTATATGGTCATACCTGAATAATACTATCCTTGTGGATAGCACAACAAGATAGCACTACTAGAATATACTATAAGCATCACTAAGTCAACATCATACCAATCACAATAGCAAATCTTGTGGATAGCACAACAAACTCATTATAGTTTTTGATATACTCTATTGACCTAGTATGAGCTAAGTACAATTAGCTTCATTATACACCAAGACAATATCAAATCAGTCTCCGATAGTAAGCCTTGTGGATAGCACAACAAGCCTATTATGGTTCTTGAGATAATATAGACTTAGTATGAAGGAAGGCATAGATAGTGTTATTAACATTTCGTCATTATGATTTAATATTATTTGAATGAGAGACTTAGGTCTCAAGCACATCCTAAACATATACATACATCATATGCTTTGTAAATTCTAATTTGTAACTACCAGTATGTAAGAGCATATAAAAAGGAAGATAAATAGTTATGGACTTTTAAAAAAATCATCCGAGCCACAGGATGATCTATGGATCTAACCTAGGTGCATCATAGATTGAACCATCTCATGGTCAATCTTAATGCACCCCAGCTCTCCAAAAAGCCTGGTAATCTAGTCTTCATCACCATGAAGACTACCATGAAAGTTTGATCTTTATTTGAAAATAAAAAATAATAATTTTTATCTATTTTGAAATATTTTTTTATAATTTTATATTATTATATAAAATCTCAATCAATAGTTGAAAACATAGAAAAGAAAGGTACAACTGATAATACAATGCACCAGGGGTGCCCAGCCCCTATTGTAACTCTTGCAGATGTATTTATATAATTAACTAACATGAAAGCATTTATGTATACATCCAACACATGGATGTACCATAGTCCATAACCACTCAACATATATTTTGTAACAATTATAAAATATAATAACAAACTACTTATGTTATTTCATTGCGATATCATTCATACACATGGCAATAAAGATGTTTAAATATATGGGTATAGGACCCATCTTAGGGTTTTTGATTTGGATTCAACACTTGACCCAATTTTAACTTTAAGTCAATCATTTATCATTCATTTGAGTTGAGTTGATCAACTCTTAGGTTAATCCTAATCCAATTAGATTAGCATAGATTAGATCAACCATGACTCAAACCCTAATCAAATTAGGTAAATGATAATTTGATCCACCTAATTTTAAACATGAATTCTAATCAAATTAGAATCATGAATTTGATTTAATCTATAATTATTAACTCTAATAATATTAGAACAATAAATTATAGTTAAACCAACTCATCGGTAAAAATCTTAATCCATGTCTGATGCTTTCTTTCCATGACCAAATTTTTTTCTGGCACCACACATGCCTCGAGCTACAACCAAGATGGTCGACCCACAATGGTGAGTGCCCAATAACATGGTGGTTAGCCCTTAGATCTTAAGTAAATGCATCAAATATAAGAATCCTAAGACTTTTGGCAATGTACATCAATATGTAGCATTCTAAGGCACTGCGCATCACATACACTCAATTTCAATTCCATCAAAAATTAGATCATAGGATCTATTCTAAACTTATCACACAAGTCTAAAGACTATAAAATTTCATATCCAAAGTTTGAACATGGATTGATAATATTTTATCAAAAATAAAAATGCATCAAGAACACGAAGTAAACATCAATTAGAAAATTTGATTTTGACATAGTTTGAACAGGATCTAATCCATATCACAAAAAAAACATAAAATTTGATTAAATTAATCAAGGATGGCTCTGGTACCACTATTGAATTTTAGTGATGCAGTAAAATATGTATTTTAAAAATTTTAACATGCATTCAATAATTAAAAATAAATTTAAACTAGTCTACCGAAACACAAACACCCTAGGAATCCCTTGATGAATACAATCAAATATCAAAAGCATGCATAACAAGAGAAGATTAGAAGTCATATACCATCATGAAGACCATGATCTGGTAACTTTGAGACCTCCATGAGACTCTAAAGTAGAAGCCTTCTAACAGTGACCACACAGGATTGATCAGGGTCCTCCCCAATTCATCATGGTATTGCAGCCTTCTTTCTAAGTACGCTATCGATTATCCTTCGTAAGAACTGGTTGCACCACCGCTTATACACCTTCATGACCTCCACTAGGACCTCTTTAGGAACCCTTTCCAAATAGATCATATCACACAAAAATTAAATCAGATGTTCAACACTTGAACAAACTGATTTTAGGATAAGCATCTCATGCTTTCCTTTTTTCTCTCATCTCTTTCTTTCCATTTTTCCTCCCTTTTCTTTTGTATTTTTTTCAAATTTTTTCTTGTCTTTATCTTTTTATTATCACACCTAAACCCAGCCAAAAATGGGATGTGTAATCTGGTTGTAGCACCCCCTTTAAATAGGAAAAAGTGGGGAACACCATGGGATGCCAACTCTTGGCATCCCTTAATTCTTACACGCCTCCAATAAATTTTAGCATGGAATCCCAAGGTATGTGGCATAGAAAAAGAGGTGTTTCATCTATAGAAGGACTCTTTTTCTACCATATCAACACAAATACTAAGAGTCCATGATATTATGGACTCTTCCATATCAACACAAATATATGGCATCCCATTTATTATTTGGCATTCAAATTCCTTCCAAGAGAAGGACACTTCCTCCTCTTCCATGCCCCATATCCCAAGCACCATCATATGTCATGAGGAATTAAGGAAAATGTGTGGAGTCATGTAAAAAAATTAATAGAAATAAAAGAGAAGGACTTCTCTTCTTTAACGCCAAAAATAAATGTGGCATCCCATTTATTTGTGGCATTCAATTTCCTTCCAAGAGAAGGACTCCTCCTTCTTATCTACACCCACAATCCCAAGGGTCATCCCATGACATGAGGAATTAAAAGGGATGCATAAACTTGCTAAGAAAATTAAGATACCATGTTAAGGACTCTTCTTTCTTAACGCCAAAATAAATGGGGTGTGCTAAATAAATTGGCATGTGGCTTGGCATGGAGAAAGAAGATTTCACATGAAACTCTTTCATTAAAAATTAGATAAACCAACTAATAAATAGATAGTTCAAACTCAATCACATTAGGTCAAGGTAACAAGCAAAGGGTTAGCGTAAACATATTTGCACTGAACCCAATTGAGAACTTGGGTTAATTCATGTGCTAGCAATTCAATTAACCCATTGAATTTATAATAAATTCAAATAGATTGGACCAAGATCAAATTCTTATTGTGTGTGATCCATTAAGTTCCAAATCTAGCCAACAACGGACTAAGACTCTCGACATAACTCTAATCCGATTAGATTAGGTCAGCTCAAGAGTCTCAATCAACTAGGACTCTTCCTAATTGATTCTCGAATTAAACTCTTTTAATTTTAGTAAGTTTACAAGTCAAGATTGATGTCTAGCAACATGTCATGACTATCCAAAAGATTTGAAATTTGGTAGAAATATCAAAATTATCCTTCCGTAATGAGTTACCATGTAATTCAATCCTACGATCACACAACATCTTAAAAAGATCATGGATATAAAAGTATGTCAAATCCAAATACCTATCTATATGTATCTCGATCTAATGAAGATGACTCGATTGATGAATCAGTAAAAACTATTTTTACTATTCATCCTTGCTCTAGTCAGAGACTCTCAGAGTCATCATCCTATGAGATCACATAGGATGTTCTCTCCTCCTACAAGGAGTGATCGATTTTTTATTGACCACTTACAATCTCCATGCATACTTCACCATACCTAGAATATCTCACACATATCTCAAAGTGGTGTGCTAGGGAATAAACCAAAGTAAGGATCCATATACATAAGGTACCATGGTGACCTGAGGTCAAAAGTTCACATGCACCACTCTCACGGAAGAACCATCTATTGACATGCTATAAGGCTCCATCAGATATTCTTTTGAAGGGTCAATTCAGTGAACTCATTCTCTAATGATCACTTACATCCTTGTATTAGTGTCACCATACAAGTGATTGTGAGATCAACCACCCTCTCCATTGAGCATACATAGGATATACCAGTCTTATCGGAATCATCGATCTCTGACTTGATGATCCAATGACTAAAAATATTTTAGATTAGGGCTATCAAAATTTTAGATCTCACTGACATGATCTCATCATGGTTCTAAAATTATTATTCTAATCTATGGAGTTTATTATAATCATAAAAAATATGATGCAGCAAATGATAAAGTACAATATCTCATAAATAAAAATAACTAATGTCATGCTAATGAGTAGAAAAAAATAAAAAAAAATCCCTTCACATCCCCATGCGATTGGCTTGTAGGATATTATTCTTTCAATTTTGTACTTAATATATTGATTTGATCAATAAAAAGATAAGTTTATTTTTTTTCAAGTGTGATGCATCCTTGAATTGTCCATGAAATTAATTTTTTGATATATTTTCTCAAAATATTAAGAATTAAAAATATTTATTTAATTTTTAAATACTCTCAATCATAGTATCATCATAAGGATGGTGATCAATTCAAATAGATCGATGCACAAATAGCTTTTTTCAGGATAGATGAGTCTTTGATCTATAGTATAAAGATATTGAGCGATGAGTGTGGATAGTTGTTAGAGAATAACTAGTACTGAGCGTGACCATATGAGAGATCACTTGAATTTCTACTCAATCGTCAGTGATTGTCTCGATGCTCTAGTTGTATGAATGATCTTTTGATTTGAAATGGTACGACTGCTCACAGTGAGACTATTGAATTTTGACTGATACATAAATATGGTCTCAATGAGCCCTTGTAGTAGATGTTGGTGATAGTTGATCCACTATAGGTGTAGGATGCACATCAAGATGAAAACTATCGATCTTGATAGAAAGGAGTAGTCCTATGGGATTTGAGAGGCTAAGTTCAAGAGTCTGTAGCCACAACAGTGTGACTGATGAAAAAAAATTTTATAAGAATCACAATTAGACTTAAGCTGATCAAATTTATCATATAACTGATGATGAGGTTTGACGATTTATTCATGACTTGCCATCTAATCAGGACTCATGATAGAGGGACTGAATCATTCATTAACTATACCTTAAGGTTCATTTTTAGTTGTACTGGATTACCACTACATACTGTTAGGTGTCATTGGTGGATTGTGAGAGATCGCTAGGATTGCTCAAGATCGACAATCCTTGATGAGGTAGAGTGAAATTATTTTGATCCATTAAAAAAAAATTTAATGGTACAATGATAGAGATCATTGTATATCTCACTGTTAGATAGAATTAAACCTATGGGGTCACACAACAAAGAGATTAGATCTGAAATAAGTAATTAGACTTATGAAGTCTCAATTGGATTTAGAAAAATCCTATTGGATTCAGGATAACCTTGCTAGCACATGGTTGAATCTAATTTTTTTTTACATTTGAATTTTTTATTTGATAAGATTAATTCAAACTTAATTATCTATTAATAGTCTAAATGAATTAGATTCATTAGGCTTCAATTATTGGGTGTCTAAGGTTTTGAATCAAAAGAATTAAGGGTGCAAGTCCTTAATTAATTTCTTTGATAGTTTTGATTGGGTGTCACTTAATTTGATCAAGTTGGATATCTCCACCTATTAGAGGGCATGTGGATCCTTTATAGGGCATTTCTTGGGTGCAAAAGGGGGTGTCATTTTGTGGTGCAAGGGCTCTAATTGTTGGTGCCTAATAGGTTTCCTAAAGAAAGTCAAATAACTTAAGTTATAAAGATTCCTAATGCAAGTAGGACTGGTATTAAGTACTTATTTGGTTTTGAATAGAATTCAAATCTTATGCTTATTTAAAGAGACCTCCCCTAAGGTCCCTAGACACTTCAACCAATAGCCCACGCCCCCTCTTAGAGAGCTCCACGCCCCCTCTCTTCTCCTCTCCCTCTATTCTCCCTTGGAGCATCAACGCCCAAGTGTTGGGCATCCCTTCTTCCTCCACGTCCAAAGGCTGTTGGGCATCCTCTTGTGTGCTGGTTCCTAATCCTTAGTAGCAGCATAATCAAGAAAAAAAAAAAAGAAAAGAAGAAGATCAAGAAAAAGATCAAAGAGTTGATCGTGATCCAGACTTCGTTCAGATTTGCAGGCTGATTTTTCTTGGAGAAAAAAAATCAATTTTAAGATGACTGTTCTAGACTGATCCTAAGTGGATACCTATAGAGGCTGGGTACTTGTGTGGCTAAGAGAGAGTCTCTTCTCTTTCAGATCTAGATTTGAAGAAAAAAATTATGAAATAGGTATGTGATTCGATCACATATTCAATTTCAGCATATGTTCAATTTCAGCATATAAAGTAGATCCTTATGGTTTATATTTTATACATACATGATATAGATTAAAAGAAATTTTAATCTTCTATTCCACTACCATGTTTAGAAAAAAAAAATTGAAACATACATGCATGCCCCAACTAGAAATTTCAATAGTGGTATCAGAGCCATAAATTTCATATGCATAAAATTGACATACATATTTTGAAAAGAGTTTTAAAATCTATATTTTTTTTGATATATGAGATGTATAGATGAATATTTTAAATCTAAAATTTATTTTAGATTTGATTTTAGAATATATAGTTGTTATGTCAAAGCATGCATTGATCTGAATTTTGTTCTAGATCGATTTTTAGTTCATAATTATGTGATATATAGATGTATGCATAAATCTAAAATTTTATTTGACCTAATTTATGATTCATATATAAGATATATGATTACATATTTAGGTCATAAAATTATTCTCAACATGATTCTTGATTTATATATGAGATATATGATATCATGTTATCATCTGAATTTTAGTTTAGATCTGAATTTTGCATACATATATGAGATATATGTTTGTATGTTAAATCTAAAAATTATTTTTATGATTTAAAATTTATCTTTTATACAGAGAATTTAGATCTAAAATTTAGTTTTAGAATATGAAATTTGTGTTTATGTATGAGGGCTTTGATTATAGAAAAATCAAAAATTAGGTCATATAATTAGATTGCATCTAAGATTTTTGATTTGAATGATATGAGTCTAATTCGATTAAATAATTGATCAAATCAAGTTAAGTATTAATTATGGTTAGACCAATTAAGTTATATCATCATACAATTATTATTGATCAAATCGATTAAATTCTATATGTAGAATCGATTAACCTAAAGACCTAATTCAGCTTGATGGCTTGAGCCTGATTCGCCTAAGTTAATCTATTTGGACCAATTGACCTATTGGTGTCTAAGACAAGTAATTGAGAGGTAGTTATTTAATTGATTCTATTAGCTGATCTGATTAATTTATTGGTGTCTAGAAAAGTAATGGGGGACCCCCACTGATCTTCACTTACCTGACCAATTTGAAACATTGGGTCTTTAATAAGGTTGCTTGGCATTTGGGTTTAATCCATTCCAATTAGATTAGTCATATGATGCTTGATTAGATGAGATCTAAATCTAAATCTCTCTATAAATATTAAGTCTATAGATCTTCCATTGTTGTAGTGTGTGGGTATGCTATTGGTATTGATTATTTTTGATTGGTTACAGTGGTTCAATTGCATCGGGAACATTCAACTACTCTATTAGCAAAGAGTTGCTCCAGGGTAAGGATGGGGTTTGTGTTGAGAAATATGTTCCAAAAACCAATCATCAACCTATTGACGATTGAGCAACCTTGTATTGTAATTGATTTGTTAATAAATAAAATATATTTTTGGCATTTTCATCATAAGTTTTCATCTTCTAATAAACTCTGTTGTTGTGATGAAGCCCTTAGGACTACTTAGGTCAGATAAAGAGAGGATTTATCGATTAGTCCTTAAAACTGTTCATGACCAAATGATAGGCTGTTAATAAGGACGACAGCTTCTATCCAGCATAGATCACTGTAGGCCATATGGGTTGGTTGTCCTCTTAACCAAGGAGTGTGGAGACACTGGTATGGCATACAGATGAGATGTAAGAGTACGTCATCATTGAATGTGACCAACTTCAGAGCATTCTGTTGTCAAGAATATCTCTGATGGGATATAGGTATAAGTGTTCCTTAGACCTGAGATCGCCTAAGTGACTTGCAAGCAACTTACTATGCTTTGGTACTGGACTAACTGAATTTCTAATTCAGTGACGGAAAGCTTTTGGGCTTAATCAAGTGCTTGTGAAGTCGGAGTATGATCAAGATGGGATTGACCACTCCAAGAGTTGGAGAAGAATGAGTCGCTATATTTCAATTTAGCAAAATCTTAGCCAGAATAATCCATTAAATGGATTTGATATTTTGAAATACAATGTGGACAACCTGATCAAAGTTGACAGTTGAACTCTGAGGTATCCTATGAGTATTTTGGTCAAGGAGATGAATTATATAGAAACTATATCTGCATGTGTTCTAAGGATGTTGTTCTACACATTCGACCTATCAGGCCATCGGGTATCATTGCTAGATGGTCACTTCGATTGGTATAAAAATTTATTTCTACACTATCAACTTAGGTTCGGACCTATGAGGTCATACACATTAGAGTTCACTATCCGATCGGATGGTTGATCAATGATTAAGAATCGTTCTAGGGTTAAACAATCAATACGATTGACATTTAACCTAGTGCAAGTGTTGCAGGAGGATCGATTAGCAATTAGATTGCTAATTGGCTTAATTTGATTAAGCCAATGGGCTGAGATTAAGTCTAATTAAATATAATTTAATTAAATTTGGTTTGGACTTGATTAGATCAAGTCCAATTGGTTTATTGGATAAGCCAAGTGCAAGGAAAAACTAGTCCTAGTCCAATTAGGACTTGGGTCAACCTAATTTCTAATTCGATTAGAAAATTAAATCAGATTTAAATCTAATTTAATCTTATTAAATTAAGTTTTTAATTAGGTTAAAACCTATTTTAGTTAGATTGATTTAGTTTTGGTTTGATTTGATTTGAGAAACCAAATTTGAACAAGTCATAGATTGAACCCTAGTAAGACTAGGATTCCACCTTGCGCTCCACGTTAGCCCCCCACTCCCACTCTCTCTTATTTTGTGTGACAAAACCTTCTCTCCCAGACCTTCATGCATGCCCAAAGCTTTCCACTCTTTCTCTCTTACATGGAATGTGGTTGTGGACCAAGTCAAAGTAGGAATTAGTTTGGATTTCAAATTCTATAAGATAGAATTTTAGGAAATCAAAACTCTTTCCTTATGACACTGATTTTATCTAAATTTTTTTTGAGATTTTTATCAATTTTATGGCACATATTGTGCATTCTTTGCTGGTAGTCTATGGTAGAAAAAGAAGAAGGGGGCACCCATGAGTTGGGCACCCCTTTTCTTGCCCTGTTTGGATTTTTCTTGACTAGGTATTTGACCTAGACAAGGATTCTTCATATCTCATTATTTAAGATAAATTTTTTCTTAAACTTTTTGTGGATTATAGAGCATATAGAGACCTTTAGGGCATGTAAAAATCAAGGAGAAAGAATGTAGGGGCATAGAGATATAATAGACACAAAACTAAGTATCTAGGTAAGAGCAAAGAGAAGAAGAAGAGGGTCTTCTTCTAGGGTTGCTGAGTTCACCTCTTTCCTTCCTCTATCTGTGAATTTTCTAAGAGTATCTCATATCTAAAACTCCTTCTCCTACTTATCATCTTTGAAAGAGTCTAAATCAAGAAGAAGGAGGCATTTGATCGACCATCGAAGAAGGATCAGCACAATACTAGCATACTGTGCTGATTTCCTGGATCAGGATTTCTGATCGTGATTCGTGGGCTCGTGTGGATGACTCCTAGAGGCTAAACACATGTACAGCTCATAATATCATCCTCAAGCCAAGATCAGTAAATTTAGAATGTCTAACTTGCAAAGTAATAGATCTGATCTATTATTTTTTACATACATTAGATGTAGTATAAAAATATATTGATATGATCAACATGTAGTTCTTGCTCTTTATATTTTAATTTTTGATTTAATACCATATAATAATCATGTAATAGAATCTTAGATCTAGAGATTTTCTAGTTTTATAAGATAAATTTTGATTTATTTTAGTCTTCCACTGTCTGATCTTGAAAAAGTTTCAAGATGTAACCCTAAAACCCTAGATCTGGTTCTTTCAATTAGTATCAGAGCCTAAGTTGTTTATTACATGATTATTTATACATGCATAGATTATTTTTTAGATTATATCTAATTTATAATCTGATTGTTAAATCTAAAATTAAAATTTTTAGATCAATCACGAACTATAGGTTGTCCTGCTGTAAGGTTTACCCCTTACGGTGCAAAGGTTGTCCTAGTTCGTGTAGATCTATCTTTAATCATAAATTTGTTAGATATGATCTAGATTAAATTTATAATTTATTAGATTTAAAATATATATAAATCTAAAATAAAATCTCTTTGTTAATAATTCTTGCGCAAAAGACCATCATATATTTGTCTGAAAAATTTGAGCAGCTTAAAGTTAAAATTATTTTAATTACATGAACCTATTTAGATTAGATTTAAAGTAGTTTCATGCTTATTTCACATGCATTTTGATTATGAATCAAACATGCAACTTGGTTGGCAGAACTATATTATAAAAATATTTTATAAATATGAAAATTATTTTTAAAAAGTCGAATCCTAACCCTCAGCCCAAAACTTAATTGAGAATTGAGAAGTTTTTTGATTAGGTTCTAGGATTGTGAATTGAAAAACCTAAGACACAAACCATAACACATTGGGTTAATGGGTTAGTGGGAATTATGTCCATTAATTGGGTTAGACCTAAGGTTAGATTAAAGTTGGACTTAATTAGAGAATTGACTAAATCTAATTAATTATTGTCTTAGATTAGGTAAAGGATTCCCTAGATCAATTATAATAGTTGTAGTTGGTCAAGTCCATGTCTTTAACGAGAACCAAATGGACTTGATTCTTGGCTAAGCGGACTAGTATGAATAATTAGGTTGATCTAATCAAAACTAATTAAACTAGTTGGTGTCTAAGATAAACCAGACCGGTGGTTTTTAATTGACAGCCTGCTTATCTGGCCATTTCTGATGGTGTCTAAGGTAAGCTTTAGGAGACCCTCCCACCGATCGAATTTACCTGGCCTCTTAGTAAAATTATATTTTGATCGGATCACTTGACTATTTGAGCTGACCTATGTCAGCTAGGTAAATTAGTGTGACTAATTTAGGTGCTCCTAGACCAGCCCTTTTAATGGTCTCCCTTAAGCTGACTTGGTGAAGCCAGTGGGAGGATCATGATAAGCTGGTTCATCTGACCTCCTCTAAATCGATTAAATCTTTTAAAATTATTAAGTTCTTAAAATAAAATAGTTATGATGATAACTAGATCATAGCCTCCCATTAAGTGGATGATAATGGGTCCATTAGTTGGATAATCATTGGAGGCCCAAAGGCCTGGTGCTTATCAGCTGATGGAATTATCATTCATAATATGATTTCTTGACTGTATCTTTCTAAATGGTGGTTAGGTTAGCTAACCAAAATTGGGCCTAATCATTCATTGGCTAGATAGGCCAAGTATAGTCATGTTAATGGTTGACCTAACTAGACCTTTTCAGTTGAGGCCAAAGCCTACTGATTAGAGACTGGGGCAAAATTAAAATTACTAAAAATTATTTAGAGAAATAATTGGTTATGAACCTACCATTAGATGTACATGGGGTGGCCAACCAAAGTTGGGCTTGTGTGCAGTCTAAGTGGATTCTAGTACCCACTAAGGAATTAGGGTAATTCCTCGAATTGGAGGTAAAGGCTATCAATTCGAATTAAATAGTGAGAGAAACTTTTTGATTAAAGTCTAAATCTTTAGGTTTAATGAATCAATTACGAATTAGGTTATGATTTTTCTTTGTGCAGATATGGTCATTTCCCTATCACTCCGATCATTATTAGACAATAAAATTTTGATGGAACCCAACTTCGATAGCTGGTACCGAAAGTTGAAGATAGTCCTGGAGCATGAACGGATCCTATATGTGATAATGGATCCTGCACCTGAGGAGCCAACTGCCAATTTACGTAGAACAGTCAGAGACACTTACCAGAAGTGACTCAATGATCGGACCACAGTGTGCTGTATCATGTTAGCTGCCATGAGCAATGAGTTCAATCATAGATTTGAGATGACTCAGCCAAAGGACATGCTTCAAGTGTTGGAGGATGCCTTGGACACACCAGATGACATGGAGAGGCACAAGACTAGTTGTGCCATCTTCAACGTCAAAATGCAGGATGGTGCCTCTGTCACTGATCATGTATTGTAAATGATCGAGCTGATAGAGTGTTTGAGCAAGCTCGACTTTTCCTTGCATGAGCAGCTTGGAAATGATGCAATACTGAACTCGCTACCCAAGTCTTATCTCCCATTCATCACTCATTATAGAATGATAAAGCCTGAAGTAAACTACCACGGGTTACTGGGGTTGCTTCAGAACTTTGAGAAGGATCACCAACTCCACATGGAGTCGATGTACTTAGTGGGAGGTTCCTCTTCTAGTTCTCAACCCTTTGAGAAAAGGAAAAAGAACAAGAAGAAGAAAGTGAAGGTGCAAGTTTAGGCTGGGACATCAGTGCAGGGCCAGACTAGAAAGATCAAGCCCGATAAGAGTCAAACAGAATGCTTCTTTTGCAAGAAGCAGGGGCACTAGAAGAGAAACTGTCCTCAGTACATTACCTCTTTGGATCTGAACAGGCAGAGAAAGAAGCGAGCTGTTGCTGGGGCAAGATATTTATATGATAACTCCTTGTAATTTCTCTATTTGTGATATAACTGACTGGGTATTGGATACCAGTAGCCCTTACTATATTTGTAATTCGTTGCAGGGGTTGCAGGTTAATAGGAGATTCGAGCAAGGTGAGAGGTTTCTGAACGTTGGAGATGGAAGATCAGTTCCAGTTCTAGCACTAGGAATCTTGAAACTTGTATTTGAGTCCCATATCATTGTTCTTAATGATTGTCATTTCTGTCCCAATTTCTTTTAAATATTATTTTGTAGACCTTCTGACAAAAAATGATTATGAAATTTTAATAAAGAAACAAGTTTGTAATATCATTATGAATGAAGTTACTATTTTTTATGGATATTTGAATAATGGTGTGTATATGTTATCACAACCTGTTAACGTAGTCTATTCTACTGGCAAGTATCCTAGATTAGATAGTGCATCAGATATCTACTTATGGCACTATAAACTAGGTCATATAAACAAGAACAGAAAAAACAGGTTGACTTTAGAGGGCATCCTCGAAGTCAGTGATTGTAAATCACTTTCAATCGGTGAGTCATGTCTTCTTGGTAAAATGACCAAGTTACCTTTTACTGAAAAAGATGAGAGAGCTACTGAGCTCTTGGGCCTAGTACATACTGATGTATGCAGGCCCATGGCATAAGTGCTAGAGGTGGATATTTCTACTTCATCACTTTCACAGATGATCTATCCAGATATGGATATGTCTATCTGATGAAACATAAGTCGGATTCATTTGAAATATTCAAACGATTCCAAAGTGAAGTAGAAAAATAAACTGGGAAGAGTATTAAAACTCTTCAGTTTGATCGATGAGGGGAATACCTTTTTGATGAGTTTCTTACATATCTATGAGAGAATAGGATTCTCTCCCAATGGACTCCTCCAGGAACACACAGCATAATGGTGTGTCTAAAAGGAGAAATCAAACTCTGTTAGACATGGTCCGATCCATGATGGGTTTGCTAGCTTGTCGATATCCTTCTGGGGATATGCACTCGAATCGACCTGTTATCTGTGAATAGGGTTTCAAGTAAGTCTGTAATTAAGACTCCATATGAATATAGACAAGCGTAAGCCAACACTTTCACACCTTAGGGTCTGGGGTGCCTGACCTATGTCAAACGGTTAGTTACAGATAAACTTGAATCTAGGTCTGACAAATGCACATTCGTAGGGTACCCCAAGAGATCAAAGGATATTTTTTCTCCATGCTGATGAACAAAAGGTGTTCGTCAGCCTTAAGGCAACCTTTTTAGAAAAG
>NC_025998.2:101956212-102123066 GCF_000442705.2 Elaeis guineensis
CTCAACATGAATGGACTATCCATCAGTGCCAAAAGGCAAGTAGTCACCTCACTTCAGCTTCATAAGTTTACTTTGCATAAGAAAAACCTATATAAGGTATCACATATGCAAAATTTTAGAGTTGAAAATACTTAATGGTAATTAATTTATATCTCATACAAATTTATTAGCAGATGCAACTTTTGCATCCTGCTCCTGCTTCACAATTGCAAGACAACTCTTGCAAGTTAATTCTACTGTTCATTATTGCTGTAATACTAAATTAGATATCCTAGTGAAGATATTCTTCACCTTCTTTTTCTCAACCATTTCATGATGTTTGATCTATTTAAAAATTTACTATGTAGTGATAGTAAAGATGCATATGTGAATATAAGAACATTCAAGGACTACTCATGATGACATGCACAAGTTAGATGATATTTTTATCTAAATGTGTCTCCAACTATTTTAACAAATTTTATAGCCCTCAAGTATGAAATCGAGAAACCTTATCATAAAGTTTTTTTAGTGGGATTGAGATCCCAATTCCTTATAAAAAAGCCTTGTAGACAGCACAACAAGCTCCTATGAGTTCAAAGATAAGTAAACTCTTACTAATTGCATCTAATGCAACTCTCAACATATCTTTTGTATCTAAAATACTTATAGCCTTGTGGATAGCACAATAAATAATAGTATTTAAGTTAATTCATATCTTTCAATCCTATATGGTCATACCTGAATAATACTATCCTTGTGGATAGCACAACAAGATAGCACTACTAGAATATACTATAAGCATCACTAAGTCAACATCATACCAATCACAATAGCAAATCTTGTGGATAGCACAACAAAACTCATTATAGTTTTTGATATACTCTATTGACCTAGTATGAGCTAAGTACAATTAGCTTCATTATACACCAAGACAATATCAAATCAGTCTCCGATAGTAAGCCTTGTGGATAGCACAACAAGCCTATTATGGTTCTTGAGATAATATAGACTTAGTATGAAGGAAGCATAGATAGTGTTATTAACATTTCGTCATTATGATTTAATATTATTTGAATGAGAGACTTAGGTCTCAAGCACATCCTAAACATATACATACATCATATGCTTTGTAAATTCTAATTTGTAACTACCAGTATGTAAGAGCATATAAAAAGGAAGATAAATAGTTATGGACTTTTAAAAAAATCATCCGAGCCACAGGATGATCTATGGATCTAACCTAGGTGCATCATAGATTGAACCATCTCATGGTCAATCTTAATGCACCCCAGCTCTCCAAAAAAGCCTGGTAATCTAGTCTTCATCACCATGAAGACTACCATGAAAGTTTGATCTTTATTTGAAAATAAAAATAATAATTTTTATCTATTTTGAAATATTTTTTATAATTTTATATTATTATATAAAATCTCAATCAATAGTTGAAAACATAGAAAAGAAAGGTACAACTTGATAATACAATGCACCAGGGTGCCCAGCCCCTATTGTAACTCTTGCAGATGTATTTATATAATTAACTAACATGAAAGCATTTATGTATACATCCAACACATGGATGTACCATAGTCCATAACCACTCAACATATATTTTGTAACAATTATAAAATATAATAACAAACTACTTATGTTATTTCATTGCGATATCATTCATACACATGGCAATAAAGATGTTTAAATATATGGGTATAGGACCCATCTTAGGGTTTTTGATTTGGATTCAACACTTGACCCAATTTTAACTTTAAGTCAATCATTTATCATTCATTTGAGTTGAGTTGATCAACTCTTAGGTTAATCCTAATCCAATTAGATTAGCATAGATTAGATCAACCATGACTCAAACCCTAATCAAATTAGGTAAATGATAATTTGATCCACCTAATTTTAAACATGAATTCTAATCAAATTAGAATCATGAATTTGATTTAATCTATAATTATTAACTCTAATAATATTAGAACAATAAATTATAGTTAAACCAACTCATCGGTAAAAATCTTAATCCATGTCTGATGCTTTCTTTCCATGACCAAATTTTTTTCTGGCACCACACATGCCTCGAGCTACAACCAAGATGGTCGACCCACAATGGTGAGTGCCCAATAACATGGTGGTTAGCCCTTAGATCTTAAGTAAATGCATCAAATATAAGAATCCTAAGACTTTTGGCAATGTACATCAATATGTAGCATTCTAAGGCACTGCGCATCACATACACTCAATTTCAATTCCATCAAAAATTAGATCATAGGATCTATTCTAAACTTATCACACAAGTCTAAAGACTATAAAATTTCATATCCAAAGTTTGAACATGGATTGATAATATTTTATCAAAAATAAAAATGCATCAAGAACACGAAGTAAACATCAATTAGAAAATTTGATTTTGACATAGTTTGAACAGGATCTAATCCATATCACAAAAAAAACATAAAATTTGATTAAATTAATCAAGGATGGCTCTGGTACCACTATTGAATTTTAGTGATGCAGTAAAATATGTATTTTAAAAATTTTAACATGCATTCAATAATTAAAAATAAATTTAAACTAGTCTACCGAAACACAAACACCCTAGGAATCCCTTGATGAATACAATCAAATATCAAAAGCATGCATAACAAGAGAAGATTAGAAGTCATATACCATCATGAAGACCATGATCTGGTAACTTTGAGACCTCCATGAGACTCTAAAGTAGAAGCCTTCTAACAGTGACCACACAGGATTGATCAGGGTCCTCCCCAATTCATCATGGTATTGCAGCCTTCTTTCTAAGTACGCTATCGATTATCCTTCGTAAGAACTGGTTGCACCACCGCTTATACACCTTCATGACCTCCACTAGGACCTCTTTAGGAACCCTTTCCAAATAGATCATATCACACAAAAATTAAATCAGATGTTCAACACTTGAACAAACTGATTTTAGGATAAGCATCTCATGCTTTCCTTTTTTCTCTCATCTCTTTCTTTCCATTTTTCCTCCCTTTTCTTTTGTATTTTTTTCAAATTTTTTCTTGTCTTTATCTTTTTATTATCACACCTAAACCCAGCCAAAAATGGGATGTGTAATCTGGTTGTAGCACCCCCTTTAAATAGGAAAAAGTGGGGAACACCATGGGATGCCAACTCTTGGCATCCCTTAATTCTTACACGCCTCCAATAAATTTTAGCATGGAATCCCAAGGTATGTGGCATAGAAAAAGAGGTGTTTCATCTATAGAAGGACTCTTTTTCTACCATATCAACACAAATACTAAGAGTCCATGATATTATGGACTCTTCCATATCAACACAAATATATGGCATCCCATTTATTATTTGGCATTCAAATTCCTTCCAAGAGAAGGACACTTCCTCCTCTTCCATGCCCCATATCCCAAGCACCATCATATGTCATGAGGAATTAAGGAAAATGTGTGGAGTCATGTAAAAAAATTAATAGAAATAAAAGAGAAGGACTTCTCTTCTTTAACGCCAAAAATAAATGTGGCATCCCATTTATTTGTGGCATTCAATTTCCTTCCAAGAGAAGGACTCCTCCTTCTTATCTACACCCACAATCCCAAGGGTCATCCCATGACATGAGGAATTAAAAGGGATGCATAAACTTGCTAAGAAAATTAAGATACCATGTTAAGGACTCTTCTTTCTTAACGCCAAAATAAATGGGGTGTGCTAAATAAATTGGCATGTGGCTTGGCATGGAGAAAGAAGATTTCACATGAAACTCTTTCATTAAAAATTAGATAAACCAACTAATAAATAGATAGTTCAAACTCAATCACATTAGGTCAAGGTAACAAGCAAAGGGTTAGCGTAAACATATTTGCACTGAACCCAATTGAGAACTTGGGTTAATTCATGTGCTAGCAATTCAATTAACCCATTGAATTTATAATAAATTCAAATAGATTGGACCAAGATCAAATTCTTATTGTGTGTGATCCATTAAGTTCCAAATCTAGCCAACAACGGACTAAGACTCTCGACATAACTCTAATCCGATTAGATTAGGTCAGCTCAAGAGTCTCAATCAACTAGGACTCTTCCTAATTGATTCTCGAATTAAACTCTTTTAATTTTAGTAAGTTTACAAGTCAAGATTGATGTCTAGCAACATGTCATGACTATCCAAAAGATTTGAAATTTGGTAGAAATATCAAAATTATCCTTCCGTAATGAGTTACCATGTAATTCAATCCTACGATCACACAACATCTTAAAAAGATCATGGATATAAAAGTATGTCAAATCCAAATACCTATCTATATGTATCTCGATCTAATGAAGATGACTCGATTGATGAATCAGTAAAAACTATTTTTACTATTCATCCTTGCTCTAGTCAGAGACTCTCAGAGTCATCATCCTATGAGATCACATAGGATGTTCTCTCCTCCTACAAGGAGTGATCGATTTTTTATTGACCACTTACAATCTCCATGCATACTTCACCATACCTAGAATATCTCACACATATCTCAAAGTGGTGTGCTAGGGAATAAACCAAAGTAAGGATCCATATACATAAGGTACCATGGTGACCTGAGGTCAAAAGTTCACATGCACCACTCTCACGGAAGAACCATCTATTGACATGCTATAAGGCTCCATCAGATATTCTTTTGAAGGGTCAATTCAGTGAACTCATTCTCTAATGATCACTTACATCCTTGTATTAGTGTCACCATACAAGTGATTGTGAGATCAACCACCCTCTCCATTGAGCATACATAGGATATACCAGTCTTATCGGAATCATCGATCTCTGACTTGATGATCCAATGACTAAAAATATTTTAGATTAGGGCTATCAAAATTTTAGATCTCACTGACATGATCTCATCATGGTTCTAAAATTATTATTCTAATCTATGGAGTTTATTATAATCATAAAAAATATGATGCAGCAAATGATAAAGTACAATATCTCATAAATAAAAATAACTAATGTCATGCTAATGAGTAGAAAAAAATAAAAAAAAATCCCTTCACATCCCCATGCGATTGGCTTGTAGGATATTATTCTTTCAATTTTGTACTTAATATATTGATTTGATCAATAAAAAGATAAGTTTATTTTTTTTCAAGTGTGATGCATCCTTGAATTGTCCATGAAATTAATTTTTTGATATATTTTCTCAAAATATTAAGAATTAAAAATATTTATTTAATTTTTAAATACTCTCAATCATAGTATCATCATAAGGATGGTGATCAATTCAAATAGATCGATGCACAAATAGCTTTTTTCAGGATAGATGAGTCTTTGATCTATAGTATAAAGATATTGAGCGATGAGTGTGGATAGTTGTTAGAGAATAACTAGTACTGAGCGTGACCATATGAGAGATCACTTGAATTTCTACTCAATCGTCAGTGATTGTCTCGATGCTCTAGTTGTATGAATGATCTTTTGATTTGAAATGGTACGACTGCTCACAGTGAGACTATTGAATTTTGACTGATACATAAATATGGTCTCAATGAGCCCTTGTAGTAGATGTTGGTGATAGTTGATCCACTATAGGTGTAGGATGCACATCAAGATGAAAACTATCGATCTTGATAGAAAGGAGTAGTCCTATGGGATTTGAGAGGCTAAGTTCAAGAGTCTGTAGCCACAACAGTGTGACTGATGAAAAAAAATTTTATAAGAATCACAATTAGACTTAAGCTGATCAAATTTATCATATAACTGATGATGAGGTTTGACGATTTATTCATGACTTGCCATCTAATCAGGACTCATGATAGAGGGACTGAATCATTCATTAACTATACCTTAAGGTTCATTTTTAGTTGTACTGGATTACCACTACATACTGTTAGGTGTCATTGGTGGATTGTGAGAGATCGCTAGGATTGCTCAAGATCGACAATCCTTGATGAGGTAGAGTGAAATTATTTTGATCCATTAAAAAAAAATTTAATGGTACAATGATAGAGATCATTGTATATCTCACTGTTAGATAGAATTAAACCTATGGGGTCACACAACAAAGAGATTAGATCTGAAATAAGTAATTAGACTTATGAAGTCTCAATTGGATTTAGAAAAATCCTATTGGATTCAGGATAACCTTGCTAGCACATGGTTGAATCTAATTTTTTTTACATTTGAATTTTTTATTTGATAAGATTAATTCAAACTTAATTATCTATTAATAGTCTAAATGAATTAGATTCATTAGGCTTCAATTATTGGGTGTCTAAGGTTTTGAATCAAAAGAATTAAGGGTGCAAGTCCTTAATTAATTTCTTTGATAGTTTTGATTGGGTGTCACTTAATTTGATCAAGTTGGATATCTCCACCTATTAGAGGGCATGTGGATCCTTTATAGGGCATTTCTTGGGTGCAAAAGGGGGTGTCATTTTGTGGTGCAAGGGCTCTAATTGTTGGTGCCTAATAGGTTTCCTAAAGAAAGTCAAATAACTTAAGTTATAAAGATTCCTAATGCAAGTAGGACTGGTATTAAGTACTTATTTGGTTTTGAATAGAATTCAAATCTTATGCTTATTTAAAGAGACCTCCCCTAAGGTCCCTAGACACTTCAACCAATAGCCCACGCCCCCTCTTAGAGAGCTCCACGCCCCCTCTCTTCTCCTCTCCCTCTATTCTCCCTTGGAGCATCAACGCCCAAGTGTTGGGCATCCCTTCTTCCTCCACGTCCAAAGGCTGTTGGGCATCCTCTTGTGTGCTGGTTCCTAATCCTTAGTAGCAGCATAATCAAGAAAAAAAAAAAGAAAAGAAGAAGATCAAGAAAAAGATCAAAGAGTTGATCGTGATCCAGACTTCGTTCAGATTTGCAGGCTGATTTTTCTTGGAGAAAAAAAATCAATTTTAAGATGACTGTTCTAGACTGATCCTAAGTGGATACCTATAGAGGCTGGGTACTTGTGTGGCTAAGAGAGAGTCTCTTCTCTTTCAGATCTAGATTTGAAGAAAAAAATTATGAAATAGGTATGTGATTCGATCACATATTCAATTTCAGCATATGTTCAATTTCAGCATATAAAGTAGATCCTTATGGTTTATATTTTATACATACATGATATAGATTAAAAGAAATTTTAATCTTCTATTCCACTACCATGTTTAGAAAAAAAAAATTGAAACATACATGCATGCCCCAACTAGAAATTTCAATAGTGGTATCAGAGCCATAAATTTCATATGCATAAAATTGACATACATATTTTGAAAAGAGTTTTAAAATCTATATTTTTTTTGATATATGAGATGTATAGATGAATATTTTAAATCTAAAATTTATTTTAGATTTGATTTTAGAATATATAGTTGTTATGTCAAAGCATGCATTGATCTGAATTTTGTTCTAGATCGATTTTTAGTTCATAATTATGTGATATATAGATGTATGCATAAATCTAAAATTTTATTTGACCTAATTTATGATTCATATATAAGATATATGATTACATATTTAGGTCATAAAATTATTCTCAACATGATTCTTGATTTATATATGAGATATATGATATCATGTTATCATCTGAATTTTAGTTTAGATCTGAATTTTGCATACATATATGAGATATATGTTTGTATGTTAAATCTAAAAATTATTTTTATGATTTAAAATTTATCTTTTATACAGAGAATTTAGATCTAAAATTTAGTTTTAGAATATGAAATTTGTGTTTATGTATGAGGGCTTTGATTATAGAAAAATCAAAAATTAGGTCATATAATTAGATTGCATCTAAGATTTTTGATTTGAATGATATGAGTCTAATTCGATTAAATAATTGATCAAATCAAGTTAAGTATTAATTATGGTTAGACCAATTAAGTTATATCATCATACAATTATTATTGATCAAATCGATTAAATTCTATATGTAGAATCGATTAACCTAAAGACCTAATTCAGCTTGATGGCTTGAGCCTGATTCGCCTAAGTTAATCTATTTGGACCAATTGACCTATTGGTGTCTAAGACAAGTAATTGAGAGGTAGTTATTTAATTGATTCTATTAGCTGATCTGATTAATTTATTGGTGTCTAGAAAAGTAATGGGGGACCCCCACTGATCTTCACTTACCTGACCAATTTGAAACATTGGGTCTTTAATAAGGTTGCTTGGCATTTGGGTTTAATCCATTCCAATTAGATTAGTCATATGATGCTTGATTAGATGAGATCTAAATCTAAATCTCTCTATAAATATTAAGTCTATAGATCTTCCATTGTTGTAGTGTGTGGGTATGCTATTGGTATTGATTATTTTTGATTGGTTACAGTGGTTCAATTGCATCGGGAACATTCAACTACTCTATTAGCAAAGAGTTGCTCCAGGGTAAGGATGGGGTTTGTGTTGAGAAATATGTTCCAAAAACCAATCATCAACCTATTGACGATTGAGCAACCTTGTATTGTAATTGATTTGTTAATAAATAAAATATATTTTTGGCATTTTCATCATAAGTTTTCATCTTCTAATAAACTCTGTTGTTGTGATGAAGCCCTTAGGACTACTTAGGTCAGATAAAGAGAGGATTTATCGATTAGTCCTTAAAACTGTTCATGACCAAATGATAGGCTGTTAATAAGGACGACAGCTTCTATCCAGCATAGATCACTGTAGGCCATATGGGTTGGTTGTCCTCTTAACCAAGGAGTGTGGAGACACTGGTATGGCATACAGATGAGATGTAAGAGTACGTCATCATTGAATGTGACCAACTTCAGAGCATTCTGTTGTCAAGAATATCTCTGATGGGATATAGGTATAAGTGTTCCTTAGACCTGAGATCGCCTAAGTGACTTGCAAGCAACTTACTATGCTTTGGTACTGGACTAACTGAATTTCTAATTCAGTGACGGAAAGCTTTTGGGCTTAATCAAGTGCTTGTGAAGTCGGAGTATGATCAAGATGGGATTGACCACTCCAAGAGTTGGAGAAGAATGAGTCGCTATATTTCAATTTAGCAAAATCTTAGCCAGAATAATCCATTAAATGGATTTGATATTTTGAAATACAATGTGGACAACCTGATCAAAGTTGACAGTTGAACTCTGAGGTATCCTATGAGTATTTTGGTCAAGGAGATGAATTATATAGAAACTATATCTGCATGTGTTCTAAGGATGTTGTTCTACACATTCGACCTATCAGGCCATCGGGTATCATTGCTAGATGGTCACTTCGATTGGTATAAAAATTTATTTCTACACTATCAACTTAGGTTCGGACCTATGAGGTCATACACATTAGAGTTCACTATCCGATCGGATGGTTGATCAATGATTAAGAATCGTTCTAGGGTTAAACAATCAATACGATTGACATTTAACCTAGTGCAAGTGTTGCAGGAGGATCGATTAGCAATTAGATTGCTAATTGGCTTAATTTGATTAAGCCAATGGGCTGAGATTAAGTCTAATTAAATATAATTTAATTAAATTTGGTTTGGACTTGATTAGATCAAGTCCAATTGGTTTATTGGATAAGCCAAGTGCAAGGAAAAACTAGTCCTAGTCCAATTAGGACTTGGGTCAACCTAATTTCTAATTCGATTAGAAAATTAAATCAGATTTAAATCTAATTTAATCTTATTAAATTAAGTTTTTAATTAGGTTAAAACCTATTTTAGTTAGATTGATTTAGTTTTGGTTTGATTTGATTTGAGAAACCAAATTTGAACAAGTCATAGATTGAACCCTAGTAAGACTAGGATTCCACCTTGCGCTCCACGTTAGCCCCCCACTCCCACTCTCTCTTATTTTGTGTGACAAAACCTTCTCTCCCAGACCTTCATGCATGCCCAAAGCTTTCCACTCTTTCTCTCTTACATGGAATGTGGTTGTGGACCAAGTCAAAGTAGGAATTAGTTTGGATTTCAAATTCTATAAGATAGAATTTTAGGAAATCAAAACTCTTTCCTTATGACACTGATTTTATCTAAATTTTTTTTGAGATTTTTATCAATTTTATGGCACATATTGTGCATTCTTTGCTGGTAGTCTATGGTAGAAAAAGAAGAAGGGGGCACCCATGAGTTGGGCACCCCTTTTCTTGCCCTGTTTGGATTTTTCTTGACTAGGTATTTGACCTAGACAAGGATTCTTCATATCTCATTATTTAAGATAAATTTTTTCTTAAACTTTTTGTGGATTATAGAGCATATAGAGACCTTTAGGGCATGTAAAAATCAAGGAGAAAGAATGTAGGGGCATAGAGATATAATAGACACAAAACTAAGTATCTAGGTAAGAGCAAAGAGAAGAAGAAGAGGGTCTTCTTCTAGGGTTGCTGAGTTCACCTCTTTCCTTCCTCTATCTGTGAATTTTCTAAGAGTATCTCATATCTAAAACTCCTTCTCCTACTTATCATCTTTGAAAGAGTCTAAATCAAGAAGAAGGAGGCATTTGATCGACCATCGAAGAAGGATCAGCACAATACTAGCATACTGTGCTGATTTCCTGGATCAGGATTTCTGATCGTGATTCGTGGGCTCGTGTGGATGACTCCTAGAGGCTAAACACATGTACAGCTCATAATATCATCCTCAAGCCAAGATCAGTAAATTTAGAATGTCTAACTTGCAAAGTAATAGATCTGATCTATTATTTTTTACATACATTAGATGTAGTATAAAAATATATTGATATGATCAACATGTAGTTCTTGCTCTTTATATTTTAATTTTTGATTTAATACCATATAATAATCATGTAATAGAATCTTAGATCTAGAGATTTTCTAGTTTTATAAGATAAATTTTGATTTATTTTAGTCTTCCACTGTCTGATCTTGAAAAAGTTTCAAGATGTAACCCTAAAACCCTAGATCTGGTTCTTTCAATTAGTATCAGAGCCTAAGTTGTTTATTACATGATTATTTATACATGCATAGATTATTTTTTAGATTATATCTAATTTATAATCTGATTGTTAAATCTAAAATTAAAATTTTTAGATCAATCACGAACTATAGGTTGTCCTGCTGTAAGGTTTACCCCTTACGGTGCAAAGGTTGTCCTAGTTCGTGTAGATCTATCTTTAATCATAAATTTGTTAGATATGATCTAGATTAAATTTATAATTTATTAGATTTAAAATATATATAAATCTAAAATAAAATCTCTTTGTTAATAATTCTTGCGCAAAAGACCATCATATATTTGTCTGAAAAATTTGAGCAGCTTAAAGTTAAAATTATTTTAATTACATGAACCTATTTAGATTAGATTTAAAGTAGTTTCATGCTTATTTCACATGCATTTTGATTATGAATCAAACATGCAACTTGGTTGGCAGAACTATATTATAAAAATATTTTATAAATATGAAAATTATTTTTAAAAAGTCGAATCCTAACCCTCAGCCCAAAACTTAATTGAGAATTGAGAAGTTTTTTGATTAGGTTCTAGGATTGTGAATTGAAAAACCTAAGACACAAACCATAACACATTGGGTTAATGGGTTAGTGGGAATTATGTCCATTAATTGGGTTAGACCTAAGGTTAGATTAAAGTTGGACTTAATTAGAGAATTGACTAAATCTAATTAATTATTGTCTTAGATTAGGTAAAGGATTCCCTAGATCAATTATAATAGTTGTAGTTGGTCAAGTCCATGTCTTTAACGAGAACCAAATGGACTTGATTCTTGGCTAAGCGGACTAGTATGAATAATTAGGTTGATCTAATCAAAACTAATTAAACTAGTTGGTGTCTAAGATAAACCAGACCGGTGGTTTTTAATTGACAGCCTGCTTATCTGGCCATTTCTGATGGTGTCTAAGGTAAGCTTTAGGAGACCCTCCCACCGATCGAATTTACCTGGCCTCTTAGTAAAATTATATTTTGATCGGATCACTTGACTATTTGAGCTGACCTATGTCAGCTAGGTAAATTAGTGTGACTAATTTAGGTGCTCCTAGACCAGCCCTTTTAATGGTCTCCCTTAAGCTGACTTGGTGAAGCCAGTGGGAGGATCATGATAAGCTGGTTCATCTGACCTCCTCTAAATCGATTAAATCTTTTAAAATTATTAAGTTCTTAAAATAAAATAGTTATGATGATAACTAGATCATAGCCTCCCATTAAGTGGATGATAATGGGTCCATTAGTTGGATAATCATTGGAGGCCCAAAGGCCTGGTGCTTATCAGCTGATGGAATTATCATTCATAATATGATTTCTTGACTGTATCTTTCTAAATGGTGGTTAGGTTAGCTAACCAAAATTGGGCCTAATCATTCATTGGCTAGATAGGCCAAGTATAGTCATGTTAATGGTTGACCTAACTAGACCTTTTCAGTTGAGGCCAAAGCCTACTGATTAGAGACTGGGGCAAAATTAAAATTACTAAAAATTATTTAGAGAAATAATTGGTTATGAACCTACCATTAGATGTACATGGGGTGGCCAACCAAAGTTGGGCTTGTGTGCAGTCTAAGTGGATTCTAGTACCCACTAAGGAATTAGGGTAATTCCTCGAATTGGAGGTAAAGGCTATCAATTCGAATTAAATAGTGAGAGAAACTTTTTGATTAAAGTCTAAATCTTTAGGTTTAATGAATCAATTACGAATTAGGTTATGATTTTTCTTTGTGCAGATATGGTCATTTCCCTATCACTCCGATCATTATTAGACAATAAAATTTTGATGGAACCCAACTTCGATAGCTGGTACCGAAAGTTGAAGATAGTCCTGGAGCATGAACGGATCCTATATGTGATAATGGATCCTGCACCTGAGGAGCCAACTGCCAATTTACGTAGAACAGTCAGAGACACTTACCAGAAGTGACTCAATGATCGGACCACAGTGTGCTGTATCATGTTAGCTGCCATGAGCAATGAGTTCAATCATAGATTTGAGATGACTCAGCCAAAGGACATGCTTCAAGTGTTGGAGGATGCCTTGGACACACCAGATGACATGGAGAGGCACAAGACTAGTTGTGCCATCTTCAACGTCAAAATGCAGGATGGTGCCTCTGTCACTGATCATGTATTGTAAATGATCGAGCTGATAGAGTGTTTGAGCAAGCTCGACTTTTCCTTGCATGAGCAGCTTGGAAATGATGCAATACTGAACTCGCTACCCAAGTCTTATCTCCCATTCATCACTCATTATAGAATGATAAAGCCTGAAGTAAACTACCACGGGTTACTGGGGTTGCTTCAGAACTTTGAGAAGGATCACCAACTCCACATGGAGTCGATGTACTTAGTGGGAGGTTCCTCTTCTAGTTCTCAACCCTTTGAGAAAAGGAAAAAGAACAAGAAGAAGAAAGTGAAGGTGCAAGTTTAGGCTGGGACATCAGTGCAGGGCCAGACTAGAAAGATCAAGCCCGATAAGAGTCAAACAGAATGCTTCTTTTGCAAGAAGCAGGGGCACTAGAAGAGAAACTGTCCTCAGTACATTACCTCTTTGGATCTGAACAGGCAGAGAAAGAAGCGAGCTGTTGCTGGGCAAGATATTTATATGATAACTCCTTGTAATTTCTCTATTTGTGATATAACTGACTGGGTATTGGATACCAGTAGCCCTTACTATATTTGTAATTCGTTGCAGGGGTTGCAGGTTAATAGGAGATTCGAGCAAGGTGAGAGGTTTCTGAACGTTGGAGATGGAAGATCAGTTCCAGTTCTAGCACTAGGAATCTTGAAACTTGTATTTGAGTCCCATATCATTGTTCTTAATGATTGTCATTTCTGTCCCAATTTCTTTTTAAATATTATTTTTGTAGACCTTCTGACAAAAAATGATTATGAAATTTTAATAAAGAAACAAGTTTGTAATATCATTATGAATGAAGTTACTATTTTTTATGGATATTTGAATAATGGTGTGTATATGTTATCACAACCTGTTAACGTAGTCTATTCTACTGGCAAGTATCCTAGATTAGATAGTGCATCAGATATCTACTTATGGCACTATAAACTAGGTCATATAAACAAGAACAGAAAAAACAGGTTGACTTTAGAGGGCATCCTCGAAGTCAGTGATTGTAAATCACTTTCAATCGGTGAGTCATGTCTTCTTGGTAAAATGACCAAGTTACCTTTTACTGAAAAAGATGAGAGAGCTACTGAGCTCTTGGGCCTAGTACATACTGATGTATGCAGGCCCATGAGCATAAGTGCTAGAGGTGGATATTTCTACTTCATCACTTTCACAGATGATCTATCCAGATATGGATATGTCTATCTGATGAAACATAAGTCGGATTCATTTGAAATATTCAAACGATTCCAAAGTGAAGTAGAAAAATAAACTGGGAAGAGTATTAAAACTCTTCAGTTTGATCGATGAGGGGAATACCTTTTTGATGAGTTTCTTACATATCTATGAGAGAATAGGATTCTCTCCCAATGGACTCCTCCAGGAACACCACAGCATAATGGTGTGTCTAAAAGGAGAAATCAAACTCTGTTAGACATGGTCCGATCCATGATGGGTTTTGCTAGCTTGTCGATATCCTTCTGGGGATATGCACTCGAATCGACCTGTTATCTGTGAAATAGGGTTTCAAGTAAGTCTGTAATTAAGACTCCATATGAGATATAGACAGAGCGTAAGCCAACACTTTCACACCTTAGGGTCTGGGGGTGCCTGACCTATGTCAAACGGTTAGTTACAGATAAACTTGAATCTAGGTCTGACAAATGCACATTCGTAGGGTACCCCAAAGAGATCAAAGGATATTTTTTCTACCATGCTGATGAACAAAAGGTGTTCGTCAGCCTTAAGGCAACCTTTTTAGAAAAGAAGTTCCTTGGTGAAGGAACTGTTGCCTCTAAGGTTGAATTTGATGAAGTTCAACAGGTAGAAGGACCGACACCAATAGCTGAACCTGAGTCAGATTTGATTAGATCAGATCCGAAGCTCAATGTACCTGCACCATTAAGATGATCTGATAGAGTACCGCATCAGCTGGACAGATACTACGATTTTTTGATCAAGGATAGTGATCCCATCGAACTCGATGAGAACAATGAGGATCTGATTACCTATATGAATGCAATGCAGAGACCTGATTCCGAAAAATGGCTTGAAGCCATGAAATCCGAAATGGAGTCCATGAAGGTCAACGATGTATAGACATTGGTTGACCCATCTGAAGGGGTTAAACCCATTGGGTGTAAATGGGTCTTCAAAAGGAAGAGGGGCGCAAACGGAAAGGTGGAGACCTATAAAGTCCATCTAGTTGCCAAGGGGTATCATCAACATTATGGTATTGACTATAACGAGATGTTCTCTCCTGTGGCAATGCTCAAATCCATTCAGATAATTCTTGCAATAGCTGTCCATCTAGATTATGAGATCTGACAGATGGATGTAAAGATAGCTTTTCTTAATGGAGAGCTGACCAAAAAGGTGTATATGATACAACCTGAGGGTTTTAAATCCACAGATGAGTCCAAGATGTGCAAACTTTAGAGATCTATTTATGGATTGAAGCAAGCTTCTCAGAGTTGGAACATACATTTTAATAAGATGATCAAAATGTATGGCTTCATTAAAAACAGAGAAGAACCCTGCATCTATAAATGGACAAATGGTCCAGTTGTGGTATTCCTTGTCTTGTACGTAGATGATATTCTCTTAATCGAGAATGACATCCCCGCTCTACAGGGAATAAAAATTTGGTTGTCATCGCAGTTCTCCATGAAGGACTTGGGTGAAGCATCCTACATCCTAGGGATAAAGATCTATAGGGATAGATCTAAAAGGATGCTTGGGTTATCCCAATCCACGTACATAGACACTGTGCTGAAGAGGTTCAGCATGGAGAATTTTAAGAAGGACTATCTATCGATAGGCCATGAAATTTCTCTCTCTAAGAAGAATTGTCTGACAACTCCTCAAGAGAGAGAGAGCGTATGAGTAGAGTCCTATATGCTTCGGCCGTGGGATCTATCATGTATGCCATGACATGTACAAGGCCAGATGTGGCATACTCACTAGGAGTAGTGAGTAGATACCAATAAGATCCTAGAGAAAGCCACTGAAAAGTGGTTAAAGCCATCCTTAAGTATTTAATAAATACTAAGAACCTATGGTTAGTTTATGGTGAGTCAGATCTGAAACTTGTGGGGTTCACAGACTCCAGCTTTCAATCTGACCATGATGACTGTAGAAGCGTATCGGGTTATATCTTTATTCTGAATTGTGGAGTCATTTGCTGGAAGAGTTTCAAGCAGCATACTGTGGTAGACTCTAGTTGTGAGGTGGAGTACATCGCAGCATCGGATGCTGTGAAGGAAGCTATGTGGCTGAGAAAATTTATCACCGAGCTCGAAGTAGCACCCTCCCTCGATGGTCCAGTGCTACTCTACTGCGATAGCACTGGTGCCATAGCTCAGGCGAAGGAACCCAAAGCACACCAGTAGATAAAGTATATTTTGCACTGCTTTCACCTGGTCCGAGAGATCATGGATCGAGGTAACATCGACCTTCAGAAGATCGACAGAAAGGAGAACCTGATCGATCCCTTCACTAAAGCCCTGACGATAAAGGAGTTCGACAACCATAAGTCGAAGATGGGTATTAGATACTATGTCAAGTGGCTTTAGGATAAGTGAGAGTTGTTGGAAAATATCCCAAAAGTCAATCGTCAACCTGTTGACGGTTGAGCAACCTTATATTGTAATTGATTTGTTAATAAATAAAATATATTTTTGGTATTTTTATCATAAATTTTTATCTTCTAATGAACTCCGTTGTTGTGATGAAGTCCTTAGGACTATTTAGGTTCGATAAAGAGAGAATTTATTGATTAGTTTTTAAAACTATTCACAACCAAATGATAGGTTGTTAATAAGGACGACAGCTTCTATCGAGCATAGGTCACTGTAGGCCATATGGATTGGTTGTCCTCTTAATCAAGGAGTATGGAAATACTGGTATGGCATACAAGTAAGATGTAAGGGTACATCATCATTGAACATGACCAACTCCAGAGTATTCTGCTATCGAAAATATCTCTGATGGGATATAGGTATAAGTGTCCCTTAGACATGAGATCGCCTCAGTGACTTGCAAGCAACTCACTGTGCTTTGGTACTGGACTAACTGAATTTCTAATTCAGTGACGGAAGGCTTCTGGGCATAGTCAAGTACTTGTGAAGTCGGAGTGTGATCAAGATAGGATTGACCACTCCAAGAGTTGGAGAAGAATGAGTCGTTATATTTCAATTTAGCAAAACCTTGGTCAAGATAATCCATCAGATGGATTTGATATTTTGAAATATAATGTGGACATCCTGATTAGAGTTGACAGTTGAACTCTGAGGTGTCCTATCAGCATTTTGATCAAAGAGATGAATTATATGGAAACTATATCCACATGGGTTCTAAGGATGTTGTTCTACATATTCAACCTATCCGGCCATCGGGTACCATTGCTAGATGGTCACTTTGATTGGTATAAAAATTTATTTCTATATTATCAGCTTAGGTTCAGACCTATGAGATCACACACATTAGAGTTTACGATCTGATTGGATGGTTGATCAATGATTAAGAATCATTCTAGGGTTAAACAATCAATACGATTGATATTTGACCTAATGCAAGTATTACAGGAGGATCGATTAGCAATACGATTGCTAATTGGCTTAATTTGATTAACCCAATGGACTGAGATTAAGTCTAATTATATATGATTTAATTAGATTTAGTTTGGGCTTGATTGGATCAAGTTCAATTGGTTTATTGGATAAGCCAAGTGCAAGGAAAAACTAGTCCTAGTCCAATTAGGACTTGGGTCAACCTAATTTTTAATTTGATTAAAAAATTAAATCATATTTAAATTTAATTTAATCTGATTAAATTAGATTCTTAATTGGGATAAGACCTATTTTAATTGGGTTGATTTAGTTTTGGTTTGATTTGATTTGAGAAACCAAATTTGAACAAGTCATAGATTGAACTCAAGTAAGACTAGGATTCCACCTTGCGCCACCTTAGCCCCCCACACCCACTCTCTCTTATTTTCTGTGACAAAACCTTCTCTCCCAAGCCTTCACATATGTCCAAAACTTTTCACTCTTTCTCTCTTATATAGAATGTGGTTGTGGACCAAGTCAAAGTAGGAATTAGTTTGGATTTCAAATTCTATGAGATAGAATTTTAAGAAACCAAAACTCTTTTCTTATGGCACTGATTTTATCCAGATTTTTTTGAGATATTTGTAGCTTTTATGGCATATATTGTGCACCCTTTGCTGGTGGTCCATGAAAGAAAAAGAAGGGGGCACCCATGAGTTGGGCACTCCTTGCCTTGCCCTGTTTGGATTTTTCTTGACTAGGTATTTGACCTAGACAAAGATTCTTTATATCTCATTATTTAAGATGAATTTCTTCTTGAAATTTTTGTAGATTATAGAGCATAGAGAGACCTTTGGGGCATGTAAAAATCAAGGAAAAAGAGTGTAGGGAAATGGAGATATAATAGACACAAAGTTAAGTGTCTGGGTGAGAGCAAAGAAAAGAAGAAGAGGGTCTTCTTCTAGGATTGCTGAGTTCACCTCTTTCCTTCCTCTATCTCTGAGTTTTCTGAGAGTGTCTCATATCTAAAACTCTTTCTTCTACTTTTCATCTTTAGAAGAATCCAAATCAAGAAGAAGGAGGTATTTGATCAACCATCGAAGAATGATCAGCACAGTACTAGCATACTGTGCTGATTTCCTGGACCGGGACTTCTGATCGTGATTCGTGGGCTCGTGTGGATAACTCCTAGAGGTTAGATATGTGTGTGGCTCACAACATTATCCTCAATCCCAGATCAGCATAGTTAGAATGTCTAACTTGCAAGGTAATAGATCTGATCTATTATATTTTACATACATTAGATGTAGTATAGAAACATGTTGATATGATCAACATGTAGTTCTTGCTCTTTATATTTTAATTTTTGATTTAATACCATATAATAATCATGTAATAAAATCTTATATCTAGGAATTCTCTAATTTTATAAGATAAATTTTGATTTATTTTAGTCTTTCACTGCTTGATCATGAAAAAGTTTCAAAATTTAACCCTGAAACCCTAGATCTGATTCCTTCAATTGGTATCAGAGCCTAAGTTATTTATTACATGATTATTTATACATGCTTAGATTATTTTTTAGATTAGATCTAATTTATAATCTAATTGTTAAATCTTTAATTAAAATTTTTAGATCAATCATGAACTACATAGGTTGTCCTGCTGTAAGGTTTACCCCTTACAGTGCAAAGGTTATCCTAGTTTGTGTAGATCTATCTTTAATCATAAATTTATTAGATGTGATCTAAATTAAATTTATAATTTATTATATTTAAAAAATATTTAAATCTAAAATAAAATCACTTTGTTAACAATTCTCTCACAAAGAATCATTATATATTTGTCTGGGAAATTTATGTAGTTTAAAGTTGAAATTGTTTCAATCATATGAACTTATTTAGATTAGATCTAAAGTAGTTTCATGCTTATTTCACTTGTATTTTGATTATGAATCAAACATTCAACTTGGTTGGTAGAATCATGTTGTAAAAGTATTTTACAAACATGAAAATTATTTTCGAAAAGCCGAACCCCAACCCTCAGTCCAAAACTTAATTGAGAATTATGAAGTTGTTTGATTAGGTTCTAAGATTGTGAATTGAAGAACTTAAGACACAAACCATAACACATTGGGTTAATGGGTTAGTGGGAATTAGGTCCATTAATTGGGTTAGACCTAAGGTTAGATTAAAGATAGACTTAATTAGAGAATTGACTAAATCTAATCAATTATTTTCTTAGATTAGGTCAAGGATTCTCTAGATCAATTACAAGAGTTGTAGTTGGTCAAGTCCATGTCTTTAACGAGAACCAAATAGACTGGATTCTTGGCTAAGCGATCTAGCACGAACTGTTAGGTTGATCTAATCGAAACTAATTAAACCAGTTGATGTCTAAGGTAAACCAGATCGATGGTTTTTAATTGGCAGCCCGCTTATCTGACCATTTCTGATGGTGTCTAAGGCAAGCTTTGGCAGACTATCTCATCGATCAAACTTATTTGGCCTCTTGGTGAAATTATATTTTGATTGGATCACTTGACTATTCGAGCTGACCCATGTCAGCTAGGTTAATTAGGGTGACTGATTTAGGTGCTCCTAGACCAGCCCTTTTAATGGTCTCCTTTAAGCTGACTTGGTGAAGCCAGTGAGAGGATCATGATAAGCTGGTTCATTTGACCTCCTCCTCTAAATCAATTAAATCTTTCAAAATTATTAGGTCCTTAAAATGAAATAGTTATGGTGATAAATAGATCATAGCCTCCCATTAAGTGGATGATAATGGGTCCATCAATTGGATAATCATTGGAGGCCCAAAGGCCTAGTGCTTATCGACTGATGGAATTGTCATTCATAATATGATTTCTTGACTACATCTTTCTAAATGGTGGTTAGGTTAGCCAACCAAAGTTGGGCCTAATTATTCATTGGCTAGATAGACCAAGTATGGTCATGTTAATGATTGGACCTAACCAAACCTTTTCTATAGAGGCCAAAGCCTATTGATTAGGGACTGAGGCAAAATTAAAATTACTAGAAATTATTTAGAGAAATAATTGGTTATGAACCTACCCTTAGATGTACATGGGTTGGCCAACCAAAGTTGGGCTTGTGTGCAGACTAAATGGATTCTAGTACCCACTAAGGAATTAGGATAATTCCCCAAATTGGAGGTAGAGGCTACCAATTCGAATAAAATAGTGGGAGAAACCTTTTGATTAAAGTCCAAATCTTTAGGTTTAATGAATCAATTACTAATTAGGTTATGATTTTTTTTTATGCAGATATGGCCACTTCCCTATCACTCCGATCATTGTTGGACAATAAAATTTTGGTGGGACCCAACTTTGGTAGCTGGTACCGAAAGTTGAAGATAGTCCTGGAGCATGAACGGATCCTATATATGATAACGGATCCTACACCTAAGGAGCCAGCTGCTAATGCATGTGGAACAGTCAGAGACACTTACCAGAGTGGCTCAGTGATCGGACCATGGTGCACCACATCATGCTGGCTGCAATGAGCAGCGAGTTCAATCGCAGATTTGAGATGGCTCAGCCAAAGGACATGCTTCAAGTGTTGGAGGATGCCTTTGGCACACCCAATGATGTGGAGAGGCACAAGACTAGTTGTACTATCTTCAATGCCAAAATATGGGATGGTGCCTCTGTCACTGATCATGTATTATACATGTCGAGCTGATGGAGCATTTGAGCAAGCTCGGCTTTTCCTTGCATGAGCAGCTTAAGAAAGATGCAATACTGAACTCGCTACCCAAGTCTTATCTCTCATTCCTCACTCATTATAGAATGACAAAGCCTGAAGTAAACTACCACGGGTTACTGGGGTTGCTTCATATGCAGTCAGTCTATGAGCACTATATGACAGTGATTAAGGACATTAACGAGCTTGAAAAACTCATGCTTGATATGCAAAAAGAATTACAGATGGATTTGATTCTTCAATTTCTTATGAGTTCATATAGTCAATTTATTATAAATTTTTATATGAACAAACTCGATTGCACTATACCCAAATTAGTCAACATGTTGGTCAGTACGGAAGGAACTTTGAAGAGTTCAAGAGGTACTATTCTCATCGTGGAGCAGACTTCTTCCAAAAAAAAGTTTAGTTGGAAGAAAAAGACTAAATCCACTAAGAAGCAGAAGAAAGAGAGCAAGCCAAAGAAGGATGTTCCAAAAAAAGCTAAAGCAAAGAAAAAATATTTTTGTTGGTGCAAAAATCCGCCTGCGTCGGAGAGGCTGGAGTCGAGGGAGTCGCGGTCGCCGCCGGGACCTACAAAAGAAGTCTAAACCGGTGGTGGGGTTGCTCCGGCAAGATCCTCCGATGCTCAAGTCAGCTCTCTGTCTCAACAAGAATGGAGTACTCGAACGAAAATTTTAGCAGAGTTTCTAGGTAAAAATGAGAGCTTAGAGAATAACATATCTGGGATCCCCTTTTATAGATGGGGGGAGCAGCGGATTGATAGCGACTGTTTATGATCGCCTCGTCGTGGGCCGTACGGGACCAGAAGAAATTTATCATGAAGAGTAATGGGGTGGAGTCATGGCTGTCACCATGGCTCACCATGTGGAATCAGTTGCGGGGGGTGGAGCGGCGTTCATTGTCGCGACTCGCCAGGGAGTGACGGAACCGCACAGGATCCACCGCAGGGAGTAGAGTAGAATTGTGGCCGTTACTGCGGCCTGCCAGGGAGTAATGGAGCTGCGTAGGATCCACCGCAGGGAGTGGAGCAGAGTCATGGCCGTTACTACAGCCTGCCAGGGGGTCCAGACTTATCGGCTGAAGTTTGGTTGGAGTCTGATTTCCACGGAAGCCCGGATGGGGATCATTTGTCGAGGAACCTCGGTCGAGACCTTCAGCAGGAATTTAAAATGGAAGTTCGGCTCCCGTGGGAGCCCGGACAAATCCTACCTGTAGCTGGAGTCGGAGGCGAAGTCCAGCTCCTGTAGGAGCCCGGACGAAGTTTACCTACAGTAGAAGTTGGAGACAGAGTCTGGCTCCCGTAGGAGTTCGGATGAAGTCTGCCTGCAGTCGAAGTTGGAGACGGAGTCCGACTCCCATAGGAGTTCGGATGAAGTCTGCCTGCAGCCGAAGTTGGAGACAGAGTCTGGCTCCCGTAGGAGTTTGGATGAAGTCTGCCTGCAGTCGAAGTTGGAGACGGAGTCCGACTCCCGTAGGAGTTCGGACGAAGTTTGCCCGTAGTTGAAATTGGAGACGAAGTCTAGCCCCCATAGGAGTCCGGATGCAGTTTACCTGTAGTTGGAGTTGGAGACGGAGTTCGGCTCCCGTAGGAGTCCAGATGAAGTTTACCTGCAGTAGAAGTTGGAGACGGAGTCCGGCTCCCGTAGGAGTCCGGACGAAGTTTACCTGCAGTAGAAGTTGGAGATGGAGTCCGGCTCCCATAGGAGTTCGGATGAAGTCTGCCTGCAGCCGAAGTTGGAGACGGAGTCTGGCTCCCATAGGAGTTCGGATGAAGTCTGCCTACAGCTGAAGTTGGAGATGGAGTCCGACTCCCATAGGAGTTCGGATGAAGTCTGCGTACAATCGAAGTTGGAGATGGAGTCTGACTCCCGTAGGAGTTCGGACGAAGTTTGCCTGTAGCCGAAGTTGGAGACGGAGTCTGACTCCCATAGGAGTTCAGATGAAGTCTGCCTGTAGAATCCTCAAGGGGTCACTCCTGACACGAACTTCGACTGGGGGGGTTTACACCCAACACCAGTCCCCCTACTTTCGAGTTCGAGTTTCGATCGGAGGAAGTACAGAAAATTTTCACGGCCGAAGTCGTTTCCTTGAATTCTGCACACGACCGCCCTCAAAAATTTTGGCATTTAATGCGCGCATGCTGGAGCCTTTTTCGATTAGGGTGACCTGAAGAGTCCTTTCGAAACTCCCACCAGGATGTAATCCTAAGCGTCGCGCCATAATAGTCCACAGACGGTCAACCCTATGCCGCGGTGAGTGGGACACATGGTGGGTACTTGTTGGCCTAGGGATACCTGCCACCATAACTGCGCCAGGCCCTGCTGCTTATTTAAGCCCCCGCCTTTCCTTCAGGGGCTTCACTTCGCCTGAGGGTCGACGCCTTTCTTCTGCCCAAGGGCTTAGCCACTCAGCCACTTCATCAGTGCCCTTCCCGACTCTGAGCATCCTTCACATCGGTCTTTGCCGTCTCTGCTGGCTCTCCGCCGTCTTCAGTCCCCTGAGTCTCTCCGAGGGGCTCTTCCGTCGGGGCCTCCACCCCGGAGGCCAACCTTAAAAGGATGCCACAGACCAGGAAGAGTGCGGGGAGGAGAACAGCGGTCTGTGAGTTCTCCGGTTGTCAAACTGTCGCTGGGGGTTCCCATCACCTTAAAGGGGGCTCGAGGGAGAATTTCTTCAACAACAGGGGTTTAATAATGGAGACAACCGGTGAGGGTGTTTCGCCTGAGAATTTTAGAGTAGCTGAATGGGGCGACACCGGTCAAGGGGGCAGAGTTGTCGTCACAAGCTGTGGTGGGATTCTTGATGTCGTCTGGGTCGAGGGACCAAAAGCGGTCGGCGCCGACGGTGGGGTAGTAGAACTTGTTGCGGGGATGATGGAAGTAGCGCATGCCGACCTTGTCGGAACACCTAGGACGGAGGTTGTCGTGGAGCACACGATGGTGGTGCATATCTTCGGCGCTATCGCTGCCTCCGGGATAACTCCGATTCTTCTTGAAACAGGTCATCGTCGTCGCTGCCGTTGCCTTTGCTGCCCCCTGAATTCTATCCCATCCTTTTTCCCCTAGGGTTGGGATTTTGGAGATGGAGCGGAACGAGGCAGGGGGCGAGAGTCGAGAGGCTTATCACACGTACTGGAAAATGCTGCTAGAAAGGATAGAATCGGGAAGAGAAGTCTATAGCTTGAAGTGGCCTCCGGTGTGTCCCTTTCGAGTCTTGTAATAATATTTTCTTTTTCTGGCCCTTCGGATCTTGTAACATATATCTTATTAATCGAAAAATAAGAAGAAGATTTTGTTACTTCGTCCGTATTTTGCGTCGAATTGTTGTCTGCCAAACTTCTTTCCTTTACCATTGTTATTGTTGTATTCCCTTCCCTTTTTTCCTCTTCTTTTCTTCTCTCTTTCTTTTTTTTTTCTTTTTTTTGACATCGTCCGTAGGTTACCGGTTGTTGCCACGTCGGCTTGCCTTTCAATTATCCTTCTCCCTCAACCTTAAGGGCTCTATAATGTATATTTGATGAATAATATGAAAAGGAAAATTTCTGCTACCTCTTTTATTCATGTGTTGAATTGTCGCTTGTCGAGCTTCTTTTCGGTCTTTGCGTCGTTTGGAGGTACCCGATTGCCATCGCATCGATCCATCTTTTTCATCTGTGGCCGTAGATTTGTCTGGGATCGCTCGGGTTTGGTGCCCCCCATCAGGGCTCGAGCTCGGAGGTCTGAGCTTCCGTCACCCTGTGGAAGTCGTCTCATCTCGGGCTTGCATCGAAAGCTTCCTTGAAGGTTGGGGTTCTTGATGAGGGCCCCAATCCTTACTGAGATGAGGTTCTCTGTATCTTTGACACTGTTTGATTTTCATTCGTTGCTGACGTAGTCCATCGCCTTTCTTTTTAACTCCTCTCCCCTTTTTCTTTTTTGAGTGGGATTTTTCCCTCCACTCTTGGTAGGGCTGCGGGGGTCCGACTCCCGTAGGTGGAGTCGGGAAGTAGTCCGGCTCCCGTGGGAGTCCTGATGGAGTTTACCTGCAATTGAAGTCAGAGGTGAAATCTGGCTCCCGTAGGAGTCCGGACAGAGCTTACCAGCAGTCGAAGTCGAGGATGAAGTCCGGCTCTCGTAGGAGTCCGGACGGAGTCTTCTTGCGATCAAAGTCAAAAATGAAGTCCGGCTCTCGTAGGAGTCAGGACAGAGTCCTATTGCGAAGGGGCCGCTGGGAAGGTCCCCCTTTTTCTCATCTGGTCTTGAATGATCAGACCTTAATTGATGTCGGGGCAAGGTTCTTCCCCTATTTTTGTCGTAATAGGTTTCAGCTCTGGTTAGGATGAGGTTCTCCTCCTATCTCTAACGCGGCTGTAGGGGCACATATAGGCGTTGCTGGGCCCTTCCCCCTATCTGGTCTAGGTGTAACCGGGCTTTCAACTTTGCTCAAGTTAGGGCGAGGTTCTCCTCCTGTCCCTAATAGGGCTGTGGAGGCGCATATGGGCGTTGCAGGGCCTCTCCCCCCATCCGATCTAAAGAGAACCGGGTCTTCGACTTTGCTCAAGTTAGGGCGAGGTTCTCCTCCTGTCCCTAACAGGGCTGTGGGGGCGCATATGGGCGTTGCAGGGTCTCTCCCCCCATCTGATCTAAAGAGAACCGGGCTTTCGACTTTGCTCAAGTTAGGGTGAGGTTCTCCTCCTGTCCCTAACAGGGCTGTGGGGGCGCATATGGGCGTTGCAGGGCCTCTCCCCCCATCCGGTCTAAAGAGAATCGGGCCTTCGACTTTACTCAAGTTAGGGCGAGGTTCTCCTCCTGTCCCTAACAGGGCTGTGGGGGTGCATATGGGCGTTGCAGGGCCTCTCCCTCCATCCGATCTAAAGAGAATCGAGCCTTCGACTTTGTCGAGACGAAGTTCCCCTCCTGCTTCTGTCACAGTTTGTTTTGACTGCCCTGTCGATATAAGCTAGTGCCAAGAGGGGAGACATGTAGATATGCAACTTTTATTTAAAACAAAGTTATCGGTAATACATTCATAAGTTTTTCGAGCTCCATGGTCGCGGGAGGTCTGCTCCTCCGAGCTCCTTGAGGTAATAAGTTTCGGGCCGGACTACCTCTTTGACCTCATACGGACCTTCCCAATTTGGGGCGAGCTTCCCTCGATCCTGAGGTTGCGAGACAGTGGCTCATCAAAGCACTAGATCTCCTGCTCTAAAGGCTTTATTCTTGACCTAGGAATTGTAATAGCGGGCGACTTTCTGTCTGTAGGCTGCCATCCGAACTTGAGCTACCTCCCACTTTTCTTCCAGCAAGTCAAGGTTGGCTTTAAGACCTTACGAATTATGATGTTCGTTGAATGCCACGACCCGTGCCGATGAGAGTTTAAGCTCAATTGGGATGACGGCCTCCGTTCCGAAGGCTAAAGCAAAGGGGGTCTCCCCCGTGGGCAGTCTTTGGATAGTTCGATACACCCACAACACATGATAAAGTTTGTCTGCCCAAGTTCCCTTCATCTTTTCAAGCCTTATCTTGATCCCCTGCAGTAGGGTTCTGTTGGTCACTTCAGCTTCGCCGTTTGCCTGAGGATGGGCTACTGATGTGAAGTTGTGAGAGATGTTTAGATCTTCATAGAATTCGATGAATCATGCTCCCACAAATTGCCGCCCATTATCAGTAATTAGGGTCCTTGGCAGACCGAACCTGCATACGATTGACTTCCAAACGAAATCTTGCACTTTTGCTTCTGTGATTTTTGCTAGTGGTTCGGCTTCAACCCATTTGGTGAAGTAGTCGATCGCTACTAGGAAAAACTTCCTCTGCCCCGACGCCACGGGAAAGGGTCCAAGGATGTCCATCTCCCATTGTGCAAAAGGCCATGGGGCACTCAAGGGTGTAAGCTCGGTGGCGGGTTGTCTCTGGATGTTGGCATATCTCTGGCATCGATCACACTTTCTGATGTATTCAATCGAGTCATGATGCATCGTCGGCCAGTAATACCCTTGGCGGAGCAACTTGTGGGATAAAGATCTAGCCCCCAGATGGTTTCTGCAGATTTCTTCATGCACCTCCCACAAGGCGTAGTCAGCTTTCGAAGGCCGGAGACATTTTAAAAGGGCAAAGAGTATGATCTCTTGTACAACTTGCCCTCATAAAAGATGTATTGGGAGGCTTGATTTCTGAGCTTTCGAGCCTCTTTTGCATCCTGGGGGAGAACCCCATCTCTGAGATAGGTTATCAGTGGGTCGATCCAGCTGGGCTCGTGGTCAATTTTCATCATGGACCGCGATTCTTCCGTACTTGGGCACTTTAGAACTTCAAAGAGAACACCCTTGGGCAATTCGGCCGGAGTCAGCATTGCCAGCTTGGAGAGAAGGTCGGCCCTGGTATTTTTCAACCACAAAATCTGCCTGATGTTGAAGCTGCTGAAGGCGGGGATGAGCTCCTTTACCTTTTCAAGATATTTAGCCATGCTGTCCTCCCGCGCTTCATAGTTTTCGTTGACTTGTCCCACTACTAGTTGAGAGTCGCTGTGGACCAAGAGTCGATCTATCCCCAGCTCTTTGGCGATCCTCAGTCCTGCGATCAGAGCTTCATATTCTGCTCCATTGTTTGTTGCAGAGAACTCGAAGCGCAGAGCGTACTCCGTGATGACTCCCTCTGGACTGATCAAGATCAGGCCCGTGCCTGTGCCTGACATGTTGGAAGACCCATCCACGTAGAGGGCCCAAAAGCAACCAAAGGGATCTGCCTCTTCTTTGGGGGAGTTCGGTCGGGACTTCAGGCCATCAATTTTGCATTGTTCAGGTTCGGCCTCCTCTGGGATAGTACACTCTACTATAAAATCTGCCAATATCTGGGCCTTCACTGCTGGCCTGGATCGATTGTTGATGTCAAATTCTGTGAGCTCGATCGTCCATTTCGCCATCCTCCCGGAGGCATCCGCCCGATGTAGAATCGCCTTGATCGGTTGGTCGGTGAGCAGTGTTATGGTGTACCCTTGAAAGTAGGGTCGGAGCCTCCGGACAGCAATCAACAAGGCGTAAGTTAGTTTTTCTAATTTAGTATACCTGGTCTCGATGTCTCTCAATGCGCAGCTGACATAGTAGATTGGTCATTGGACTTTTGCTTCTTCTTTGACAAGGACTGCCGCGAGAGCCATGGGAGAGACCGCCAGGTATAAAAATAGTTCCTCTTCAGGCTCTGGCTTTGCCAACAGTGGAGGTGAGCCGAGGTAGCTCCTTTGTTCTTTGAATGCCTGTTGGCACTCAGGGGTCCAACAGAAGTTCTTCGGCTGCTTGAGGGTTTGGAAGAAGGGTAAGCACCGTTCGGCTGACCTTGTGACGAAGCGATTCAGGGCTGCTACCCTCCCTGTAAGGCACTGAACCTCTTTTATCGACCTTGGGGCGGCCATCTCCTGGATGGCACAAATTTTCTTCGGATTGGCCTCAATTCTGCGCCCCGATACCATGAAGCCCAAAAATTTTCCTGAGGTCACTCCAAAAGCACATTTAGTCGAGTTTAGCTTCATTTTATATTTTCGGAGGGCGCTGAAGGTCTCTTCGAGGTCGGCGACGTGGTTCATGGAAGATTTGCTTTTTACGAGCATGTCGTCCACGTAGACCTCCATGTTGTGGCCGATCTACTCCTTGAAGATTTTGTTCACCATCCACTGGTAGGTTGCGCCTGTATTTTTGAGGCCGAAAGGCATGACCCTGTAACAGTAAAGGCCACGGTTAGTAATGAAAGCAGTCTTTTCTTCATCATCCGATGCCATCCTGATTTGATTATAGCTGGAGAATGCATCCATGAAGGTGAGGAGCTCATGGCCCGAAGTTGCGTCCACCAGTTGATCAATTCTGGGTAGGGGTAGCTATCCTTTGGGCAGGCTTTATTCAGCTTTTTGAAGTCTATGCACATCCTCCACTTGCCGTTTGCCTTTTTGACTAGGACAACGTTGGAAATCCAATCAGGATAATTGACTTCTCTAATGAATCTGACTTTCAGGAGTTTGTCCACTTCCTCGGCTATCGCCTTCTGCCACTTTCGTGCATGACCTTGCATTTTTTCTTTCGTCGGTCGATGCCTTGGATCGACGGCTAGACGGTGCTCCATGACTTCCGCGTCGATCCCCGACATGTCCGTCGGAACCCAAGTGAAGACATCCGCATTCTTTCATAGAAAATCGATGAGATGCGTCCGCACCTCTTCCCCCAGGTTGGAGCCGATCATCGCCACATGCCCCTCATTCCCGTCATTCAAAGAGATCGGTACCAGATCTTTGATTGGGCCGCCCCTCTCTTTAATGAGGTCGTCGCGAGCATCCGACCCATCAACTGGACAGGGGTCGGATTGGTCGCTTCTTTGCAAAGCTATGTTGTAGCAGTGTCTGGCCAGGGCTTGGTCTCCTCTGACCTCTCTGATCCCCTGGTTGGTAGGGAATTTCAACTTCAAATGGTAAGTTGACACAATGGCTCGGAGAGCATTGAGGCCAGGTCGGTCGAGGATTGCGTTGTAGGCTAACGGTGCCTTCACCACTAGGAAATTCACCAGAGCCCTGGATTGTCTTGGATATCGACCCGCAGCTACAGTCAAAGTCATCACTCCCTCCACCGGGACAGCATCGCCGGTAAACCCTACTAGAGGGGAGGTAATCGACCTCAAATGGCTGTCAAGGATGGACATTCTTGAAAAGGCATCGTAGAACAAAATATCGGCCGAACTTTCATTATCGACAAGAATGCGGCGGACGTCGTAGTTTGCTATATTCAAGAAAACCACAACCGCATCGTTATGAGGGAATTGGACTCCCTGAGCATCTTCTTCAGTAAAGGTTATGGGCTCCTCAATCTTTTGTCGCTTGGGGGGTACGGCCAGTACGTTGGTTGCTTCCTACCGGGATCCTCCTGAGATGGTGTTGGCGAAATCCGTCGGAGGCCGATTGTCCGGCCGCTCCATGCCGGTGACCATTGTCGGAGGATGTGGGGCCTGGGAAACCAGAGGCGAGGCCAGAGCCTGAGATCTGGCCTCGGAGGCCGTGGGTCACCGTGTGGATGCTTCGCGAGAAGGCATCGGGCGAGGATCCAGTGGGGGAAGGAGGAGCAGATGTCGGAGAAGATGACCAGAGGCGGTCCCGTTGAGCGCTCCTTTAAGAACAAGGGTACTATGAAGGTTCGTGCCCTTTCTCTAGCGCCAATCCTGTTGGTTCAAAAATCCGCCTGCATCGGAGAGGCTGGAGTCGAGGGAGTCGCGGTCGCCGCCGGGACCTGCAAAAGAAGTCTAAACTGGAGGTGGGGTTGCTCCAGCAAGACCCTCCGATGCTCAAGTCAGCTCTCTGCCTCAACAAGAATGGAGTGCTCGAACGAAAATTTTAGCAGAGTTTCTAGGTAAAAATGAGAGCTTAGAGAATAACATATCTGGGATCCCCTTTTATAGACGGGGGGAGCAGCAGATTGATAGTGACTGTTTATGATCACCTCATCATGGGCCGTATGTGACTAAGAGAAATTTATCATGAAGAGTAATGGGGTGGAGTCATGGCTGTCACCATGGCTCGCCACGTGGAATCAGTTGCGGAGGGTGGAGCGGCGTTCATTGTCGCGACTCACCAGGGAGTGGCGGAACCGCACAGGATCCGCCGCAGGGAGTGGAGCAGAATTGTGGCCATTATTACGGCCTGCCAGGGAGTAATGGAGCCGCGTAGGATCCGCCGCAGGGAGTGGAGCAGAGTCATGGCCGTTACTACGGCCTGCCAGGGGGTCCAGACTTATCGGCTGAAGTTCAGTTGGAGTCTGATTTCCACGGAAGCCCGGATGGAGACCATTTGTCGAGGAACCTCGGCCAAGACCTTCAGTAGGAATTCAGGGCAGAAGTCCGGCTCCTGTGGGAGCCCGACAAATCCTACCTATAGCTGAGTCAGAGGTGAAGTTCGGCTCCTGTAGGAGTCCGGACGAAGTTTACCTGCAGTAGAAGTTGGAGATGGAGTCTGACTCCCGTAGGAGTTCGGATGAAGTCTGCCTGCAGTCGAAGTTGGAGACGAAGTTCGACTCCCGTAGGAGTTTGGATGAAGTCTGCCTGCAGCCGAAGTTGGAGACGGAGTCCGGCTCCCATAGGAGTTCGGATGAAGTCTGCCTGCAGCCAAAGTTGGAGATGGAGTCCGGCTCTCGTAGGAGTTTGAATGAAGTCTACCTACAGTCGAAGTTGGAGACGGAGTTCGGCTCCCGTAGGAGTTCGGATGAAGTCTGTCTGCAGTCGAAGTTGGAGACGGAGTCTGACTCCCATAGGAGTTTGGACGAAGTTTGCCCGCAGTTGAAATTGGGGACGAAGTCTCGCCCCGTAGGAGTCCGGACATAGTTTACCTGTAGTTAGAGTTGGAGATGGAGTTCAGCTCCTGTAGGAGTCCAGACGAAGTTTACCTGCAGTAGAAGTTGGAGACAGAGTCTGGCTCCCGTAGGAGTCCGGACGAAGTTTACCTGCAGTAGAAGTTGGAGATGGAGTCCGGCTCTCGTAGGAGTTCGGATGAAGTCTACCTGCAGCCGAAGTTGGAGATGAAGTCTGACTCCCATAGGAGTTCAGATGAAGTCTGCCTGCAGCAGAAGTTAGAGACGGAGTCCGACTCCCGTAGGAGTTCAGATGAAGTCTGCCTGCAGTCGAAGTTGGAGATGGAGTTCGGTTCCCGTAGGAGTTTGGATGAAGTCTGCCTGCAGCCAAAGTTGGAGACGGAGTCCGGCTCCCGTAGGAGTTCGGATGAAGTCTGCCTGCAGTCGAAGTTGGAGACGGAGTCTGACTCCCGTAGGAGTTCGGATGAAGTCTGCCTGCAGCCGAAGTTGGAGACAGAGTCCGACTCCCGTAGGAGTTCGGACGAAGTTTGCCCGCAGCCGAAGTTGGAGACGGAGTCCGACTCCCGTAGGAGTTCGGATGAAGTCTGCCTGTAGAATCCCCGAGGGGTCACTCCTGACACGAACTTCGGCTAGGGGGGTTTTACACCCAACAATTTTCATTGTGATGTTGAAGGCCATTGGAGGAAGTACTGTCCACTCTACCTGGAGAGCCTAATGACCAAGAAGGGTGATAAACCTTCAGAAGGTATGCTTGTAATTGAACTAATCTTACGGTTTCTTCTACTTCTAATTGGATATTGGACTCTAATTTGAGTGCTCATATATGTACCTTAATGCAGGGTCTAATAGAAAGTAGGAGGTTGAGAGAAGATGACATGATCCTTTGGATCGACAATGGAGCAAAAGTTGCTGTAGAAGTCGTTGGTACTTATTCTCTTCGATTATCATCAGAATTTAGATTAGATTTAAAAGACTATTATTTTATTCCTATAGCTAGTCAAAATTTAACTTTCATGTTTGTACTAGCACAGGAAGGTTTTGAATTTAATTTTAATAAAGACTTTTATTCTATTATTTATAAAATAAATTAATTGCATAGGTCTTTTAATTGACAGTCTGTATCACTTGCATGTTGATGCGAATATGAATTTGAATGACCAAATAGTGAGTACCGTAAGTTAAAAAAAATTCAAAGATGAAATTAACCAGAAGTACTTATGGCATCATAGACTAGGCCATATTAGAGAGGACAGGATAAACAAACTAAAAAAGGATGGGATCCTTGGCTCTCTTCATCCAGAGTCATATTCAGCTTGCGAATCTTGCCTTCGAAGAAAAATAGCCAAGTTACCCTTTCTAGGACATAGGGAAAGAGACACTAAATTACTTACCCTGGTACACACTGATGTATGTGGGCCATTTAATGTGTAGGTCAGGGGTGGTTACAACTACTTCATTATCTTTACTTATGATCTATCTAGGTATGGATATGTGTATCTGATGAAATACAAATCTGAAGCCTTTGAAAAGTTCAAAGAATTCATAAGTAAAGTAGAAAAATAAACTGGTAAACCCGTTAAGGTTCTTCGATCTGATCAAGGAGGTGAATATCTTAGTTAAAAATTTTTAAGATATCTTAAAGACAACAGTATAGTCTCTTAATGGACTCCTCTCAGAACATCTCAGCTCAATGAAGTATTTGAAAGGAGAAATAGGATCCTATTAGATATGATCAGATCTATGATGAGCTTCACTTATCTATCCTTATATCTTTGGGGATATGTCTTACTAACTGCCATTCACTTGTTGAATAGAGTTCCATCAAAATTTATTCCTATCACACCATATGAGATATGGTATGATAAGAAGTCGAGTCTAGGTTATCTTAAGACAGGGGATGTCTAGCCTATATCAAGAGACAGATAACTGATAAATTGAAGGATAGATCTGTAAAAGCTTGTTTTATAGGATATCCAATGTTGGTGCAAAAATTTGCTTGCGCCGGAGAAGCTGGAGTCGGGGAAGCCACGGTCGCCGTCGGGACCTGCAAGGGAAGTCTAAACCGGAGGTGGGGTTGCTCCGGCAAGACCCTCCGACGCTCAAGTCAGTTCTCTGCCTCAACAAGAATGGAGTGCTCGAACGAAGAATTTAGCAGAGTTTTGAGATAAGGAAAATGAGCTTAAAGAATAACGTATCTGGGTCCCCCTTTTATAAGCGGAGGAGGCGATGGATTGATGGCGACGTTTGTAACCGCCTGGTAGTGGGCCGCCCATGGTCAGGGGAATTGATTGCGAAAGATAGTGGGGTAGACCCGTGGCTATCGTCATAGCCCGTCACGTAGGGCCTGTTGCAAGTAGTGGAGCGGCGTCCGTTGCCGCTAGTTGTCAGCGAGTAGTGGGATCGTGCAGCACCTGCCGCAGGGAATGGAGCAGCATCATGGCCGTTGACACAGCCTGTCAGAGAGTAATGGGTCCGCCGCAGGGGGTGATGGAGCCGCACAGAATCTGCTACAGGAAGTGGAACAGGATCATGGTTGTTATTGTGATCTGCCAAGGGGCGCAGATCTGTTGATCGAGGCTCGGCAGTGGTCGGAGTTTGGCCTTTGTAGGAGTCCGGGAGGGATCCTCCTTTCGGTTGAGGTCGTGGGTGGAGTCCGGCTCCAGCAGCTGATACTGAGGTCGGAGACTGAGGGTGGCGCCTGGCTCTCGTAGGAGTCCGGGCGGAGTCGTCCTGCTGTCGATGGCGGAGCCCGGCTCCCGTAGGAGTCCGGGCGAAGTTGTCATGCTGTCGATGGTGGAGCCCGGCTCCCGTAGGAGTCCGGGCGAAGCTGTTCTGCTGTCGATGGCGGAGCCCGACTCCCGTAGGAGTCCGGGCGAAGCTGTCATGCTATCGATGGCGAAGCCCGGCTCCCGTAGGAGTTCGGGCGAAGCTGTTCTGCTGTCGATGGTGGAGCCCAGCTCCCGTAGGAGTCCGGGCGAAGCTGTCATGCTGTCGATGGTGGAGCCCGACTCCCGTAGGAGTCCGGGCGAAGCTGTCATGCTGTCGATGGCGGAGCCCGGCTCCCGTAGAAGTCCGGGCGAAGCTGTCATGCTGTCGATGGCGGAGCCCGGCTTCCGTAGGAGTCCGGGCGAAGCTGTCATGCTGTCGAGGGCGGAGCCCGGCTCCCGTAGGAGTCCGGGCGAAGCTGTTCTGCTGTCGATGGCGGAGCCCGGCTCCCGTAGGAGTTCGAGCGAAGCTGTTCTGCTGTCGATGGTGGAGCCCGGCTCCCGTAGGAGTCCGGGCGAAGCTGTTCTGCTGTCGATGGCAGAGCCCGGCTCCCGTAGGAGTCCGGGCGAAGCTGTCATGCTGTCGATGGTGGAGCCCGGCTCCCGTAGGAGTCCGGGCGAAGCTGTCATGCTGTCGATGGCGGAGCCCGGCTCCCGTAGGAGTCTGGGCGAAGCTGTTCTGCTGAAGATTTCGGCTGTGGGTATTTTATACCCAACACCAGTCCCCCTACTTCCGAGTTTGAATTTCAAGCGAAGGAAGTACGCACAGAGAGAGATACGCACAGCCGAAATCGCCCCTTCGAATTCTGCGCACTGCCACCCCCAGATATTTTGACATTTAATGCGCGCATGGCAGAGTCTGCTTTTCGGTGAAGGCGATCTGAAGAGTCTTTTCAGAATCCCCGTTGAAACGTGATCCCAAGCATCGTGCTGTTGGAATTTGTGAGCGGTCAACCCTCGATGGTGATGAAGGGGATAAGCACGACACGTGGCACACACCAGCTGGCCCGGGAATACACGCCGCCATAACTGCGCCAGGATCCGTCGGCTATTTAAACCCCTCAGTCCCTTCGTGGCTTCATCTTGGCGCTTTCTTTTCGTCTGAGAGTTTTGCTTCTCTCGCCCCAGTCCTTGTCTCCTTCCCTCGCACCATGTCCTCTACTCGGGAGGCTGTTCTTGAGGAAATTTTTAGGGCTTGGAGGAAGGTGAGGAGGAGAACGGCGGTCGGTGAGAATCTCCGTCGTTCTAAAGGGAGCCCAAGCAAGAATTCCTTCAACAACAGAGGTTTAATAACGGGGGCAGTCGGTGAAGTTCTGCCCGCGAATTTCGGAGTGGCAAGGTGGGGTGATACCGGTCAAGAGGGCAGAGCAGTCGTCATAAGCCATGACGGGATCCTTGACGCCGTCGGGGCCGAGAGACCACAGGCGGTCGGCGTCGACGGTGGGGCAGTAGAACTTATCGCGGGGGCGGTGGAAGTAACGCATGCCAACCTTGCCAGAGCATCTCGGGTGGCGGCCGTCGTGGTGCATTCGAAGATGAGGCACATCTCTGGTGTCGCAACCGCTCCTGAAGTGGCTACAGTTCTTCTTGAAATAGGTCTTCGCTACTGCCGTCGTTGCCCTCACCGCCTTCGGAGATCTATCCCACCCCTTTCCCGCTAAGGTTGGGACTTTGGGGAACAGAATGAGGCGAGATGGGGTGAGAGTTGTTACACGCACTGGAGAATGCGACTGAGAAGGATAGAGACGGAGTTCGTAGCTCGAAGCGGCCTCCGGTTCGTCCTGCCCGAACCGTGCTCGCGAGACTTGCGATGACGTGTATCTTCTTTTTCATCTTCTTTTTTCCTGACCCTCCGGGTCTTGTAATGTGTACTTCTGTTAAATGAAAAAGTGATTTTGGTACCTTATTTGTATCTTGTGTTAAATAGTTGTCTGCCGAACTTCATCATTTTCCTTTCCTTCTCTTTGTCTGTGTTACATCGTCCCAAGGTCGTCGGTGCCCTCTTCAGTTCATGTGGGGTCGTCATTCGCCAAGCTCCTTTTCGACTTTTATGCCGTTCGGAGATACCCACTTGTCAGGTTTGCTTGGATTTCTCTCCACTGAAGTCGGAGCTAAGTTCGGCTCCCTTGATAATCCGAACGGAGAAGCCCTCCTGAAGTTGGAGTAGCTCGGCTCCCGTAAGAGTCAGGGCAAAGTTTTTCTGCAATCGAAATCATAAGCAAAGTCTGGCTTCCGTAGAAGTCCGGGTGGAGTTGTCCTGTAGCTGATGTTGGCGATGGAGCCCGGCTCCCGTAGGAGTCCGGGTGAAGTCTTTTTTGTTGTTGGAACCCGGCTCCCGTGGGAGTCCGGATGAAGTCTTCTTTGGTGGCGGAACCCGGCTCCCGTAGGAGTCCGGATGAAGTCTTCGTTGGCGGCGGAACCCGGCTCCCGTAGGAGTCCGGATGAAGTCTTCTTTGGCGGCGGAACCTGGCTCCCATAGGAGTCCGGATGAAGTCTTCTTTGGTGGCGGAACCCGGCTCCCGTAGGAGTCCGGGTGAAGTCTTCTTGGCGGCGGAACCCGGCTCCCGTAGGAGTCCGGGTGAAGTCTTTTTTGCGGCGGAACCCGGCTCCCGTAGGAGTCCGGGTGAAGTCTTCTTGGCGGCGGAACCCGGCTCCTGTAGGAGTCCGGGTGAAGTCTTCTTGGCGGCGAAACCCGGCTCCCGTAGGAGTCCGGGTGAAGTCTTCTTGGCGGCGGAACCCGGCTCCCGTAGGAGTCCGAGTGAAGTCTTTTTTGCGGCGGAACCCGGCTCCCGTAGGAGTCCGGGTGAAGTCTTCTTTGGCGTAGGAATCCGGCTCCCGTAGGAGTCCGGGACTTCCACTTTGCTCATGTCAGGACGAGGTTCTCCTCCTGTTCCTGACAGGGCTGTGGGGGCACATTAGGGCGTTGCAAGGCCTCTCCCCCCATCCGGTCTAAAAGAACCGGGCCTTTGACTTTGCTCAAGTTAGGGCGAGGTTCTCCTCCTGTCCCTAACAAGGCTGTGGGGGCACATATGGGCGTTGCAAGGCCTCTCCCCCCATCCGGTCTAAAAGAACCGGGCCTTCGACTTTGCTCAAGTTAGGGCGAGGTTCTCCTCCTGTCCCTAACAGGGCTGTGGGGGCACATATGGGCGTTGCAAGGCCTCTCCCCCCATCCGGTCTAAAAGAATCGGGCCTTCGACTTTACTCAAGTTAGGGCGAGGTTCTCCTCCTATCCCTAACAGGGCTGTGGGGGCACATATGGGCGTTGCAAGGCCTCTCCCCCCATCCGGTCTAAAAGAATCGGACCTTCGACTTTGCTCAAGTTAGGGCGAGGTTCTCCTCCTGTCCCTAACAGGGCTGTGGGGGCACATATGGGCGTTGCAAGGCCTCTCCCCCCATCCGGTCTAAAAGAACCGGGCCTTCGACTTTTATAAGGTTGTCCTCTCGTTTTTGATACCGTCCGCTCGAATTGTCCCAAGACAAATGGGCACGCATTTTTTGATTAGGACGAAATTACTGGTAGTACATCCGTAAGTTTTCTGAGCTCCAAGGTCGCGGGAGGTCGGCTCCTCCGAGCTCCTTAAGATAATAAGTTCCAGGTCGGACTACTTCTTTGACCTCATAAGGTCCCTCCCAGTTTGGGGCAAGCTTCCCCTGGCTCTGTGGTTGTGAGACAGCAGCTCGTCGGAGCACTAGATCCCCTACTTTGAATGCCTTGTTCTTGACTCGGGCGTTGTAATATCGGGCAACTTTCTGTCTGTAGGCTGCCATTCGAACCTGAGCAATCTCCCGCCTTTCCTCCAGTAGGTCAAGGTTGGCTCTGAGACTTTGCGTGTTTTGGGGTTCGTCGAATGCCACGACTCGTGCCGACGGGAGTTTAAGCTCGATCGGAATGATGGCTTCCATACCAAAGGCTAAAGCAAAGGGAGTCTCTCCTGTAGGCAACCTCTGGGTGGTCCGATAAGCCCATAGCACATGATAAAGTTCATCCGCCCAAGTTTCTTTTGCTTTTTCGAGCCTGGTCTTAATCTCCTGCAAAAGGGTTCTGTTTGTTACCTCGGCTTCGCCATTCGCCTGAGGATGAGCCACTGATGTGAAGTTGTGGGAGATGTTTAGATCTTCACAGAATTCAGCAAATCTGGCTCCCGCGAATTGTCGTCCATTATCAGTGATGAGGGTTCTAGGCAAATCGAACCTGCACACGATCGATTTCCAGACGAAATCCTGTACTTTCGCTTCTGTAATTTTGGCTAGTGGCTCGGCCTCGACCCATTTGGTGAAGTAGTCGATTGCTACAAGGAGGAATTTTCTTTGACCAGACGCCATGGGAAAGGGGCCAAGAATATCCATCCCCCATTGCGCAAAAGGCCATGGGGCACTCAAGGGTGTAAGCTCGGTAGCAGGTTGTCTCTGGACGTTGGCGTATCTCTGGCATCGATCACACTTTTTGACATATTCGATTGAATCACGATGCATTGTTGGCCAGTAATACCCTTGGCGGAGTAGCTTGTGGGATAGAGACCTGGCACCCAAATGGCTTCCGCAAGCTCCCTCGTGTACTTCCCATAAAGCGTAGTCAGCTTCTGAGGGTCGGAGGCATCTCAAGAGAGGCAAGGAGTACGATCTTTTGTACAATTTGCCCTCATAAAGGATGTACCGGGAGGCTTGATTTCGGGGTTTTCGGGCCTCTTTCGTATCCTGGAGGAGAATCCCATCTCTAAGATAGATTATTAGCGGGTCGACCCAGCTGGGCTCGTGGTCGATCTCCATTACCAGTCGCGGTTCTTCCGTACTCGGATGTTTTAAAACTTCAAAGAGGATGCCTTTTGGCAACTCGGCCGGAGCCGATGTCGCCAGTTTGGAGAGAAGATCGGCTCTGGTGTTCTCCGACCTTGGAATTTGCCTGATGTCGAAATTGCCAAAGACAGGGGTGAACTCCTTCACTTTCTCAAGATATTTGGCCATACTGTCCTCCCGTGCTTCAAAGCTCCCGCTGACTTGCCCCACCACAAGTTGGGAATCGCTGTGCACCCGGAGTTGACCTATTCCAAGCTCCTTGGCGATTCTCAATCCTGCGATCAGGGCTTCATATTCCGCTGCATTGTTTATTGCGGGGAACTCGAACCGCAGAGCGTACTCCGCGACGACTCCCTCCGGGCTGGTCAAGATCAGACCCGCACCCGCGCCTGCCATGTTGGAAGATCCGTCCACATGGAGGGTCCAAAAGCTATCGGGGGAACTGGCTTCTTTGTCGGGGGAGTTCGGTTGAGTCTTCAGGCCATCAATTTTGCTTTGCTCAGGTTCGGCCTCCTCAGGGATGGTGCATTCTACTATGAAATCCGCCAATATTTGGGCCTTTATTACCGGTCTAGGTTTGTAGTTGATGTCGAATTCTGTGAGCTCGATTGCCCATTTCGCCATTCTCCCAGAGGTGTCAGCTCGGTGTAAAACCGCCTTGATCGGTTGGTCGGTGAGTAACGTCACCATGTGCCCTTGAAAGTAAGGCCGGAGTCTCCGAGCTGCAATCAACAAGGTGTAGGTCAGTTTTTCTAATTTAGTATATCTGGTCTCGGAGTCCCTCAACACGCGACTAATGTAGTAGACCGGTCGCTGGACTTTCATTTCCTCTTTAACAAGGACAGCTGCAAGGGCTGTGGGAGAGACTGCCAGGTACAAAAATAATTCCTCCTTGGGCTCGGGCTTCGCCAGCAGTGGGGGCGAGCTAAGGTAGCTTTTTAATTCTTCGAATGCCTGTTGGCATTCAGAGGTCCAACAGAAGTTCTTCGGCTGCTTGAGGGTCTGAAAGAAGGGCAGACATCATTCGGCCGACCTCGCGACAAAGCGATTAAGAGCCGCAACTCTTCCCGTGAGGCATTGAACCTCCTTGATCGACCTTGGGGCAGTCATATTTTGGATGGCGCAAATTTTCTCCGGATTGGCCTCGATCCCGCGCCCCGATACCATGAAGCCCAGGAACTTTCCTGAGGTTACCCCAAAGGCGCATTTGGTCGGGTTCAGCTTCATTCTATACTTTCGAAGAGTGCCAAAGGTTTCCTCGAGGTCGGCGACATGATTTTCGGAAGACCTGCTTTTCATGAGCATATCGTCCACATAAACCTTCATGTTTCGGCCGATCTGCTCCTTGAAGATTTTGTTCACCAGTCGTTGATAGGTTGCGCCCGCGTTCTTGAGGCCGAACGGCATAACCCTGTAGCAGTAAAGGCCGCGATTAGTGATAAAAGCTGTCTTTTCTTCATCTTCCGATGCCATTCTAATCTGGTTATAGCCGGAGAACGCATCCATAAAAGTAAGAAGCTCATGGCCCGAGGTAGCGTCCACCAGTTGGTCGATCCTGGGAAGGGGGTAACTGTCCTTTGGGCAAGCCTTATTCAGCTTTTTGAAGTCGATACACATCCTCCACTTGCCATTTGCTTTCTTGACCAAGACAACATTGGAGATCCACTCAGGATAATTGACCTCCTTGATAAATCCGACCTTGAGAAGTTTATCTACTTCCTCGGCTATTGCCCTCTGCCTCTCCGGGGCATGACTCCGGATTTTTTCTTTTGTTGGCCGATGTTTAGGGTCGACCGCCAGATGATGTTCCATGACTTCTGTGTCAATCCCCGGCATATCCGTCGGGACCCATGTGAAAACGTCCGCATTCCTTCGGAGGAAATCCACGAGATGCGTCCGCACCTCCTCCTCCAGGTGGGAGCCAATTAACACCACATGCTCCGCATTCCCATCATTCAAAGGAATTGGTATTAGGTCCTCGATCGGACCGCCCCTCTCTTCAGTGAGGTCATCACGCGCATCCAACCCATCGACCGGACAGAGGTCCGCTTGATCGCTCCTTTGCAGGGCGATGTTGTAGCAGTGCCTGGCCAGCGCTTGGTCTCCCCGGACTTCTTCGATCCCCTTGTCGGTGGGGAACTTCAATTTCAAATGGTAGGTCGAAACAACGGCTCTGAGGGCATTGAGGCCGGGTCGGCCAAGAATTGCATTGTAGGCAGATGGCGCCTTTACCACCAGGAAATTCACCAGGGCTCTGGACTGCTTTGGATGCTAACCCGCGGTCACAGTTAGAGCTATCATTCCTTCCGTTGGATCGGCGTCACCAGTAAACCCTATCAAGGGGGAGCAAATCGGCCTTAAATGACCGCCAAGAGTGGCCATTCTCGAAAAGGCACTGTAGAATAAAATGTCGGCCGAACTTTCGTTGTCGACGAGAATGCGACGGACGTCATAATTTGCTATGTTCAAGGAAACTACGACCGCATCGTTATGAGGGAATTGGACTCCTTGGGCATCTTCTTCAGTGAAGGCTATGGGTTCTTCAACTTTTTACCGCTTGAGGGGTGCAGCTGATGTGCTGATTGCCTCCTGCCGGGATTCCCTCGAGATGACATTGACGGAATCCGACGGGGACTGGTCGCCTGGCCACCCTTTGTCGGCGACCAGAGCCGGAGGTAGTCGTGCAGAAACCTCGCGAGAGGGCATCGGACGGGGAAAAGAGGATTGGGTGCCGGAAAAGATGGCTGGAAGCGGGTCCGTTGAGCGCTCCTTCAAGAACAAGGGTGCTGCGAAGACACACGCCCTTCCTCTAGCGCCAATCCTGTTGGTGCAAAAATCCGCTTGCGCCGGAGAAGCTGGAGTCGGGGAAGGCACGGTCGCCGCTGGGACCTGCAAGGGAAGTCTAAACCGGAGGTGGGGTTGCTTCGGCAAGACCCTCCGACGCTCAAGTCAGTTCTCTGCCTCAACAAGAATGGAGTACTCGAACGGAGAATTTAGCAGAGTTTTGAGATAAGGAAAATGAGCTTAAAGAATAACGTATCTGGGTCCCCCTTTTATAAGCGGAGGAGGCGACGGATTGATGACGATGTTTGTAACCGCCTGGTAGTGGGCCGCCCATGGTCAGGGGAATTGATTGCGAAAGATAGTGGGGTAGACCTGTGGCTATCGTCATAGCCCGCCACGTAGGGCCTGTTGCAAGTAGTGGAGCGGCGTCCGTTGCCGCTAGTTGTCAGCGAGTAGTGGGATCGTGCAGCACCTGCCGCAGGGAATGGAGCAGCATCATGGCCGTTGACACAGCCTGTCAGAGAGTATTGGGTCCGCCGCAGGGGGTGATGGAGCCGCACGGAATCCGCTACAGGAAGTGGAACAGGATCATGGTTGTTATTGTGATCTGCCAAGGGGCGCGGATCTGTTGATCGAGGCTCGACAGTGGTCGGAGTTTGGCCTTTGTAGGAGTCCGGGAGGGGTCCTCCTTTCGATTGAGGTCGTGGATGGAGTCCGACTCCAGCAGCTGATACTGAGGTCGGAGACTGAGGGCGGCGCCCGGCTCCCGTAGGAGTCCGGGCGGAGCCGTCCTGCTGTCGATGGCGGAGCCCGGCTCCCGTAGGAGTCCGGGCGAAGTTGTCATGCTGTCGATGGCGGAGCCCGGCTCCCGTAGGAGTTCGGGCGAAGCTGTCATGCTGTCGATGGTGGAGCCCGGCTCCCGTAGGAGTCCGGGCGAAGCTGTCTGCTGTCGATGGTGGAGCTCGGCTCCCGTAGGAGTCCGGGCGAAGCTGTCATGCTGTCGATGGCGGAGCCCGGCTCCCGTAGGAGTCCGGGCGAAGCTGTTCTGCTGTCGATTGTGGAGCCCGGCTCCCGTAGGAGTCCGGGCGAAGCTGTCATGCTGTCGATGGCGGAGCCCGACTCCCGTAGGAGTCCGGGCGAAGCTGTCATGCTGTCGATGGCGGAGCCCGGCTCCCGTAGGAGTCCGGGCGAAGCTGTTCTACTGTCGATGGTGGAGCCCGGCTCCCGTAGGAGTCCAGGCGAAGCTGTTATGCTGTCGATGGCGGAGCCCGGCTCCCGTAGGAGTCCGGGCGAAGCTGTTCTGCTGTCGATGGTGGAGCCCGGCTCCCGTAGGAGTCCGGGCGAAGCTGTTCTGCTGTCGATGGTGGAGCCCGACTCCCGTAGGAGTCCGAGCGAAGTTGTTCTGCTGTCGATGGCGGAGCCCAGCTCCCGTAGGAGTCCGGGCGAAGCTGTCATGCTGTCGATGGCGGAGCCCGGCTCCCGTAGGAGTCCGGGTGAAGCTGTCATGCTGTCGATGGCGGAGCCCGGCTCCCGTAGGAGTCCGGGCGAAGCTGTTCTGCTGAGGATTTCGGCTGTGGGTATTTTATACCCAACATCCAAAAAAATCAATGGGATACTACTTCTACTTTTCACAAGATCATAATTATGATTGTGAGTCAGAACACCATATTCTTAGAAAAATAGTTTATCTAGGATAGTAGTAATGGAAGGTTAGTTGAGCTCAAAGAGAAGATCTCTAAATAGTAAAGAGCTATAGATCCTCAGGAACCCATTATTCATGAGCCTGTAGTTGACATTCCTCTACCACCTCATTGATATAGCAGAGTCTCCCAACCTTCTGAAAAGTACATGGGTATGCTTATGGAGGAAGTAAAAGAAATATTTTTTATGGGAGATAAGTATCATAGTGATGATCCTAATACTTTTGATGAGGTGATGTCTGACATCGATTTCGAAAAATGGTTAGATGCGATGAAGTCAGAAATTAACTCGATGTACTCGAACCAAGTATGAACCTTAGTTGATCCACTTGAGGGTATAGTACCCATTGGGTGTAAATGGATCTATAAAAGAAAAATAGGTATCGATGGTAAGGTAGAGACCTATAAAGCTAGGCTTATGGCAAAAGGTTATAGCCAACGCGAGGGCATTAACTATCAAGAAATCTTCTCGCCCGTAGTCATGTTGAAATTCATCTGCACTCTACTTGCTATTGTAGTTTATTATGATTATGAAATCTGACAGATGGATATGAAAATTATTTTTCTGAATGGATATCATGAGTAAGATATCTATATAGAGCAGCCTTTAGGTTTCAAATCTGATGATGATAATCACAGAGTCTGTAAGCTATAAAGATCCATATATAGATTAAAGCAAGCCTCTCAGTGTTAGAATCATTATTTTGATGATGCGATCAAATCATTTGATTTCATCAAAAATGAAGAGAAACCTTATGTTTATAAAAGGATCAGTGGGAGCGCAATCACATTCCTCGTATTCTACATGGATGATATTCTTCTCATTGAGAATGATATTCTCATATTGAACATGGTCAAAAGATAGTTGTCCAAAAAATTCTTCATGAAAGATCTAGAGGAAGTATCCTATATTCTTGGAATAAAGATCTATAGGGATAGATCTAAAAGGATACTAGTTCTATCACAAAAATTGTACATAGAGAAGGCACTGAAGAGGTTCAGCAAGAAAAACTCTAAAAGAGGACTATTACCTTTTAGGAATGGTATTAATCTTTTCAAGATGATGTGTCCGACCATATCTGAAAAGGTTCTGCGCATGAGTAGGATTCCTTATATCTCAGCCATAGAGAGCCTCATATATGTCATACTGTATACTTGACCTGATATTGTCCTTGCTATGAGTTTCACAAGTAGATATCAGTCGAATCCAGATAAAGAATATTGGATAGCTTTAAAGAACATCCTTAAGTACTTGAGAAGAACTAAAGATTTATTTTTAGTCTTTGGAGGAGGTTCTGAGTTGCGAATTAAGGGATATACTGATTCAGACTTCATGTCTGCCTGATGATAGAAAGTCTACATCAAGATATATGTTCATTTGCAATGATGATGCAATCAGCTAGAAGAGTTTCAAGCAACCCGTCATAATGGATTTGACCACAGAGGCTGAGTATATTGCTACTTCGGATGCTGCAAAAGAAGGCTTCTAGTTCAAAATAATTATCGCAAAACTTGGGATTATGACATCGGATGCCATACCACTTTACTGTGATAATAATGGAGCCATAGCACTTGCTAAGGAGTCGAGGTCTCATCAGAAATCAAAGCACGTCGAACGACGGTATCATATCATACATGACTATCTCAAAAAAAAATATGTCGAGGTGCGAAGAGTAGACTCCATGGACAACATGGCAGACCCACTGACAAAGTAATTGAGCCAGCCAAAAGTGAAAATCCACCTTGAGAGGATGGAACTTAGATGTTAGATGTATGTCTTAGCAGCCAATATGGTTGACACATTGTAATAACTCTAGGATATAATTTTATTCTTAATACATTGATTTGATCAATAAAAGGGCAAGTTTATTCTTTATTCAAGTGTGATGTATCCTTGAATCATCCATGGAATTAACTTTCAATACATATTCTCAAGGTGTTAAGAATTAGAGACATATATATAATTCCTAAATGCTCCCAGTCATAGGATCATCATGAGAATGGTGATCGATCTGGATAGACTGGCACATAGATCGCTTTCTTCGAGATAGATGATTCTCTAGTCTACAGTGTAGGGACACTGGATGACGAGTGCGGGTAGTTATTAGAGAACAATTAGTACTGAGTATGTCCATATAAGAGATCACTTAGATTTTTGCTCAATTGTCAGTGATCATCTTGATGCTGTAGTTATGTGACTGATCCTTTGATCTAAGATGGTACTGCTGCTTGCAGTGAGGCTGTCAGAGTTTGATTGACCTATAAATATGAGTCTCAATGAGCTCTTGTAGTGGATATTGATGACAGTTGGTCCACTATAGGAGTAAGATGTGTATTAAGATGGGATCTATCAATCTTGATAGAAAAGAGTAGTCCTATAAGATTTGAAAAGCTAAGTCCGAGAATCTGTGGCCATAGTAGTGTGATTGATGGAAAAAAATTTTCATAGAAGTCATAACTGGACTTGAGCTAATTGAATCTATCATATGACTGATGTTGAGGTTTGACGATTTATCCATGACCTGCTATCTAGTTGGGACTCATGATAGAGGGACTGAATCACATGTTAACTATACCTAGAGATTCATTTTAATTTTACTGGGTTGCCACTACATACTATTAGATATCACTGGTGGATTGTGAGAGCTCACTAGGATTGTTCTGGATTGACAATCCTTGATGAGTTAGAGTGAAATTGTTCTGACCCATTAAAAAGAGTTTCAGTGATACTTTAATAAAGATCATTGTATATCTCACTATCAGATAGAATTGAATCTATGGGGTCACACAACAAAGAGATTAGGTCTGAAATTAGCAATTGAGCTTATGAAGTGTCAATTAGATTTAGAGAAATCTGATTGGGTTCAAGGTAATCTTACTAGTACATGGTTGGATCCAATTTTTCTTTCCATTTAGATTTCTTATTTGATAAGATAATTCAAACTTAATTATCTGCTAATAACCTATATGAATTAGATTCATGAGACTTCAAGTATTGGGTGTCTAAGATTTTGGATCATATGAATTAAGGATGCAAGTCCCTAATTAATTTTCTTGATAGTTTATCTTGGGTGCCATCTTGATTTGATCAAGTTGGGTATGTCCTATGATTAGAGGGTCTCTTGATCTTACATGGGGTGTCCCTTGGGTGTGTTTTGGGGTATGAAATAATAGGTGCAAGGGCTCCAATTGTTGGCACCTATAGGGTCTCCTAAAGTAAGTTGAATAACTTAAGTTATTAAGAAACCCAATGCAAGTAAAACTTGTATTATGAGATTGAATAAGATTCAATTCTTATGCCTATTTAAAGTGACCCCATCTAAGATCCTTAGAGCATTCAACCAGCAGCCTCATGCCACCTTTGGAGATCCCCATGCCCTCTCTTCCTCTCCCTTTCTCTTCTCTCCTTGGCATCCCACACGCCCCCACACTTCGATGTCCTCCCTTCTCCTCCACACCAAGGCACTTGGGTGTCCCCTCTTTTCTGGTTTCTACCTACTAGTAGTAGCATAAATCAAAGAGAGAAAGGTTAGAGAAGAGGAGAAGAAGAAGATCAAAGAAAGAGATCAAGAGTTGATCGCGATCCTGGCTTCATTCAGATTCATCAGGCTGAATTTTTTTAGAAAAAAAAATTTAATTTCTAGAAGACTGTTCAAGGCTGATCCTAAGTGAATATTCATAGGAGTCAAATACTTGTATGGCTAAAAAAAAAATTCTTCTCTTTCAGATCCAGATTCAAAGAAAAAGATTGCAAAACAGATATGTGAATTGATCACAATCTGAATTTCAGCATATGTCAATTTCAGCATATAAACTAGATCCTTGTTGCTTTATATTTTTATACATGTATAATTTAGATTAAAAATATTTTAATATATAAAAAATAAAATTTTGAAACATACATGTATGCCCCAACGCTCGAATTCCAACAGTAGTATCAGAGCCACGGGTTTCATATTACTGAAATTGACATATATATTTTGAAAAAAAATTCAAAATTTGATTTTTTCTTGATATATGAGATATATATGAATTTTTAAATCTAAAATTTAATTTTAAATTTAATTTTAGAATATATATTTGATATGTGAAAGTATGCATAGATTTAAATTTTGATCTAGAAAGAGTTCTAATTTATGCTTACATGATACATAGATGCATGCATAAAACTTAAAATTTTATATGATCTGAATTTTAATTCATATATGTGATATATAATTATATATTTAGATCATAAATTTACTTTTGATATGATCCATAATTAGTATATGAGATATATGATATCATGTAGTAGATCTAAATTTTATTTAGATCTGAATTTTATATGCATATATATGATATATGTTTGTATGTTAAATCTAAAAATTATTTTTATGATTTAAAACTTATTTTTATGTAAAAAATTTAGATCTAAAATTTAATTTTAAAATCTAAAATTTATGTTTGTGCATGAGGATTTTGGTTATGAAAAAATCAAAAATTAGGTCATGTAATAAGATTACATCTATGATTTTTGATTTGAGTCATATAGGTCTAATTCAATTAAGTAATTGATCAAACCAAGTCAAGTGTTGATTAGGACAAGATAAATTAAGTTATATGATCATACAATTATTGTTGATCAAATTGATTGAGTCCCATATATAGAATTGATTAACCTAAGGACCTAATATGGCTCGATGGTTTGAGCTTGATTCACTAGAGTTAATCTGTTTGGACTAATTGACCTATTAGTGTCTAAGATAAGTTAATGAGATGTGGTTATTTAATTGATTTTGTTCGCTTACCTGACCAATTTATTGGTGTCTAAGAAAAGCAACGGAGGGACCCTCATTGATCTCCACTTATCTGGCCAATTTGAAAGATTGGATCTTAAATTGGGTTGCTTGGCAGTTTGGTTTAGCCCATACCAATTAGATTCATCATATGATGACTGATTAGATGAGATCTAAATCTAAATCTTTCCATAAATATTAAGTCCATAGGTCTTCCACCATTGTAGATGTGCGGGCATGCTATTGGCATTGATTATTCTCGACTGGTCGTAGTTTTTCAGTTGCATCAAAAATATGCAACCACTCTATTAGTAAAGAGTTGCTCTAGGGTGAGAATGGGGTTGGGTCTAATAACTATTAGGTGAGAGACCCAATGACGACCTTACACCTACTTATGAATGGTGGGTTGGGTTTAACTAAGAAGTGTGGGCAATAACTATTAGGTGAGCCCACATGACTTAGAGACCAAGTCACTGCAACATACTTAGTGAAGCATCTGGGCAAAGAGTTGCCTATGCATCAGTGTGTATATTCTCAATAACTGTTAGGTGAAGTGCATGATATCGGTGAGACTGCAGCACCCACTAAGAATCTTTTATTGTGTTAGGATTTTTATTTTCTTTCCGAGGAGTTGAGAGATTTGATAAATTAATAGGAGTCATTGTTTGCATCTTAAAGTCTCTAGAAGTAAATATAATAATTAAATACAAAAGTCTAACTTGAATCTCTACTCTCACAGTTAAACAATGTCAGCCTCAAATCCTCTAGTCCGCATCTTTGAAACCAATCATTTGATCGGTCCCAATTATAAAGACTGACTCAAAAATCTCAGGATTGTCTTGATCTCCAAAAAATTAGGTCATATAGTTGACCAAGAACCCATAGTATTGCCAAACCATCCTACTGCTGAGCAAAGAATTACATTTGAGAAGTGGACATCTGAAGATAGTCGGGTTATGTGCTATATACTGGCTTCTATGTCAAACAAGTTGTAAAGCTAGCATGAGTATATGCCCACTGCCAGGGCTATGCTCACTCACCTGCAAGAGTTGTATGATGAGCAGAGCTACACAACGTGCTTTGAAGTATCCAAAAGACTCTTCATTCTAAAGATGCATGAAGGACAGTCAGTCCATGAGCACTGTATGACAGTGATCAAGGATATTGAGGAGCTTAGGAAGCTCGGACTAGAAATACAAAAGGAATTGCAAATGGATCTGATCCTTCAATCCCTTATAAGTTCATATAGTCAATTTATTATAAATTTTCATATGAACAAGCTCGATTGCATTATACCAAAATTGATCAATATGTTGGTCACTACGGAAGGAACCTTAAAGAGTTTAAGGGACACTGTTCAAACTGTGGAGTGAACTTATTCCAAGAGAAAGTCTACTGGGAAGAAGAAGGTTAAACCTGCTAAGAAGCAGAAAAAAGAGAGTAGGCCAAAGAAGGATGTTTCTAGCAAGGTCGAAGCAAAGAAAAAATATTTCCACTATCATGCTAAAGGCCACTAGAGGAGGAACTGTTCAAAATATCTGAAGAGCCTAAAGATCAAAAAGAGTGATAAACCTTCTGAAGATATACTCGTAATTGAATCTAACCTTACGGTTTCTTCTACTTCTAGTTGGGTATTAGACTCTGGCTCGAGTGCTCATATATGTACCTCAATGCAAGGTCTGATAAAAAGTAGGAGGTTGAAGAAAGGTGACATGATCCTTCGAGTCAGCAATGGAGTAAAGATTGCTGTAAAGGCCATTGGCACTTACCCTCTTCGATTACCATCTGATGTTAGATTAGATTTAAAAGACTATTATTATGTTCCTGTAGCTAGTCAAAATTTGATTTTCATATCTGTGCTAGCATAGGAAGGTTTTGAAATTAGTTTCAATAAAGATTTTTGTTCCATTTATTTATGAAATAAATTGATTACACGAGATCTTTTAATTGACAGTCTTTATCACTTGCATGTTGATGCGAATGTAAACTTAAATGAGCAAATAGTGAGTGTTGTAGGTCAAAAGAGATTCAGAGATGAAATTAACCAGAAGTACTTATGGCACCATAGACAAGGCCATACTGGAGAGGATAGGATAAACAGATTGGAGAAGGATGGGATCCTTAGCTCTCTTAATCCAGAGTCGTATCCAGCTTGTGAATCTTACCTTCGAGAAAAAATGATCAAGTTATCCTTGGTAAGACATGGGGAGAGGGCCACTGAGTTACTTGTCCTGGTACACATTGATGTGTATGGATGATTTGATGTGTAGACCAGAGGTGGTTATACCTACTTCATTATCTTTACTGATGATCTATCTAGGTATGAGTATGTATATCTGATGAAACACAAGTCTGAAGTTTTTGAAAGATTCAAAAAATTCAGACATGAAGTAGAAACATAAATAGACAAACCCCTTAAGGTTCTTCAATCTGGTTGAAGAGGTGAATATCTTAGACGAAAATTATTGAGATACCTTAAGGATAATGGCATAGTCTCTCAAAGGATGCCATTTGGAACACCACAGCTCAATGGGATATCCGAAAGGAGAAACAAGACCCTATTAGATCTGGTCAGATCCATGATGAGCTTCACTGATCTATTCTTATATCTTTGGGGATATGTCTTGTTAACCATAATTCACATGTTGAATAGGATTCCATCAAAGTCTGTTACTACCACACCATATGAGATATGGTTCGGTAAGAAGTCGAGTCTAGGTTATCTTAAGATGGAGATATTCAGTTTATGTCAAGCGACAGATGGCAGATAAATTAGAGGATAGATCTACTATAGCTTACTTTATAGGGTATCCTAAAGAATCCATGGAATACTACTTCTACTTTTCACAAGACCACAATGTGATTGTAAGTCGAAATACCGTATTCTTAAAAAAATAGTTTATCCAGGATGGTGGCAGTGGAAGGTTAGTTGAGCTCAAAGAGAAGGTCTCTGAAGAGTTAAAAGCTATAGATCCTTAAGAATCCATTATCTATGAGCCAGTAGCAAATGTTCCTCAACCACCTCGTAGATCTAGTGGGATCTCTCAACCTCTTGAAAGGTACATGGGTATGCTCACAGAGGAAGTAAAGAAAATGTTCCTTATGGGAGATAGGGGTCATGGTGATGATCTTAATACCTTTGATGAGGTGATGTCTAATATCGATTTCGAGAAATAGTTAGATGCTATGAAGTCAGAAATTGACTCGATGCGCTCGAATCAAGTTTGGATCTTAGTGGATCCACATGAGGGCATTGTATCCATTGGGTGTAAATAGATCTACAAAAGGAAGATAGGTACCGATGGTAAGGTAGAGACCTATAAAGCTAGGCTTGTGACTAAAGGTTATAGTCAGTGTGAGGGCATTGACTATCAGGAAACCTTCTCGTCTGTTGCCATGCTGAAATTTATCCATACTTTGCTTGCTGTTGCAACTTACTATGATTATGAAATCTGACAGATGGATGTGAAAACTACTTTTTTGAATAGATACCTTGAGAAAGATATCTATATGGGACAACCTATAGATTTCACATCTGGTGATGGTGATCACAGAGTCTACAAGCTGCAAAGATCCATATACGGATTAAAGCAAGCTTCTTGGAGTTGGAACCATCATTTTGATGAAGCAATCAAATTATTTGATTTCATCAAAAATGAAAAGAAATCATATGTATATAAAAGGGTCAATGGGAGTACAATAACATTCCTTGTATTATATGTAGATGATATTCTCTTCATCAAGAATGATATTCCCATACTGACCATGGTCAAAAGATTATTATCTAAGAAATTCTCCATGAAAGATCTAAGGAAAACATCCTATATTCTCAGAATAAAGGTCTATAAGGATAGACCTAAATTGATACTAGGTCTGTCATAAAAACTATACATAGAGAAAGTGCTGAAGAGGTTCAGCATGGAAAACTCCAAAAGAGATCTTTTACCTCTTAGGCATGGTATTAATCTTTTCAAAATGATGTGCCTGACCACATTTGAGGAAGTGCAGTGCACGAGTAGGATTCTTTATGCCTCGACCATAGGGAGCTTTATATACATCTTGCTATATACTAGACCTGATATTGCCCTTACTGTGAGTGTCAAATCCAGATGAGGAGCATGAATAGCTGTGAAGAATATTCTTAAGTACTTAAGAAGGACTAAGGATCTATTCTTGATCTTTAGAGGAGATTTTGAGTTACGAGTCGAAGGGTATACTGACTCAAACTTCACGTCTGATCCCAATGATAGATAGTCTAAGTCAAGATATGTGTTCATTTGTAATGGGGGTGTAGTTAGCTGAAAGAATTTTAAGCAACCCATCATAGCAGATTCGACCATGGAGACTGAGTATGTCGCTACTTCAGATGCTGCAAAGGAAGGCTTCTGGTTCAAGAAGTTTGTCGCAGAACTTAGGGTTATGACATCGGATGTCATACCACTCTACTGCGACAACAATGGAGCCATAGCACTTGCTAAGGAGCCGAGGTCTCATCAGAAATCGAAGCACATCGAGCAGCGATATCACATCATATGCGACTATCTCAAAAAGAAACATGTCGAGGTACAAAGAGTAGACTCTGCAGATAACGTGGCAGACTCGCTGATTAGATAGTTGAGCCAACCAAAAATGAAAGTCTACCTTGAAAAGATGGGACTTAGATTTGTGGCCAATTGGCTTTAGTCCAAGTGAGAGATTGTTTGATGTATGTCCTAAAAGCCAATATGATTGACATATTGTAATAATTTGAGGATATAATTTTATACTTAATATATTGATTTGATCAATAAAAAGATAAGTTTATTCTTCATTCAAGTATGATGTGTCTTTGAATCATCCATGGAATTAACCTTCGATACGTATTCTCAAAGTGCTGAGAATTAGAGATATGTATTTAATTCCTAAATACTCTCAGTCATAGGATCATCACGAGGATGATGATCGATTCAGATAGACTAGTGCACAAATCACTTCTTTTAGGATAGATAAGTCTTTAGTCTACAGTGTAGAAACACTGGACGATGAGTGTAGATAGTTTTTAGAGAACAACTAGTATTGAGCGTGACCATACATTAGATCACTTAGATTTTTACTCATTCATCAGTGATCATCTCGATGCTGTAGTTGTGTGACTGATCTTTTGACTTGAGATGGTATTGCTGCTCGCAGTGAGACTACTGGAGTTTAATTGATATATAAACATAGGTCTCAATGAGCCCTTGTAGTAAATATTGGCGATAGTTGATCCACCATAGGGTAGGGTGTGCATCAAGATGGGATCTATCAATCTTAGTAGAAAAGAGTAGTCTTATGGGATTTGAGAAGTTAAGTCTAAGAATCTGTGGCCATAGTAGTATGATTGATGAAAAAAAATTTTCATAAATGTCATAACTCGACTTGAACTAATCGAATCTATCATATGACTGATGTTGAGGTTTGACGATTTATCCATGACCTGCCATCTAGTCGAGACTCATTATAGAGGAATTAAATCACATGTTAACTATACCTAAAGATTTATTTCAATTCTATTGGGTTGCCACTACATATTGCTAGGTATCACTGGTAGATTATGAGAGCTCACTAAGATTGCTCTGGATCGACAATCCTTGATGAGTTAGAGTGAAATTGTTCTGACCCATTGAAAAGAGTTTCAATGATACTTTGATAGAGATCATTGTATATCTCACTACCAGATAGAATTAAACCTATAGGATCACACAACAAAGGAATTAGGTCTGGAATTAACAGTTGAGCTTATGAAGTGTCAATTAGGTTTAGAAAAATCCAATTGGGTTCAAGGTCACCTTGCTAGCACATAGTTGGACCTAATTTTTTTTTTCATTTGAATTTCTTATTTGATAAGATAATTCAAATATAATTATCTGCTAATAACCTACATGAATTAAATTCATGAGACTCTAATTATTGGGTGTCTAAGATTTTGGATCATATGAATTAAGAGTGCAAGTCTTTAATTAATTTTCTTGATAGTTTATCTTGGGTGCCACCTTAATTTGATCAAGTTAGGCATGTCCTATGATTAGAGGACCTCTTGATCTTACATGGGGCATTCCTTGGGTATATTTTGGGATGTAAAATAATGGGTGCAAGGGCTCTAATTATTGGTGTCTATAGGGTCTCTTAAAGTAAATTGGATAACTTAAGTTATTAGAAAACCCAATGCAAGTAGGACTTGTAATATGAGATTGAATAGGATTCAATCTGATGGAACAAGATCTAGGGTTTCAGGATTAGATCTTGAAATTTTTTCAAGATCATGCAATGAAAGACTAAAATAAATTAAAATTTATTTTATAAAATTAAAGAATCTCTAGATCTAAGATATTATTACATGAATATTACATGGTATTAAATCAAAAATTAAAACATATAGAGAATAAACTATATGTTGATCATATCAACATATTTCTATGCTATATCTAATGTATGTAATAAATAATAGATCAGATCTATTACCTTGCAAGTTAGATGTTCTAACCTTGCTGATCCAGACTTGAGGATGATGCTGCAAGCCACACACACGTCCAACCTCTAGGAGTCGTCCACATGAGCCCACGAATCACGATCAGAAGTTCTACTCTAGGAAATCAGCACAGTATGCTAGTACTGCGCTGATCCTTCTTCGATGGTTGATCAGGTGCCTCCTTCTTCTTGATTTGGACTCTTCCAAAGATGAGAAGTAGGAGGAAGAGTTTTAAATCTGAGACACTCTCAGAAAACTCAAGATGGAGGAAGGAAAGAGATGAACATAACAACTCTATAAGAAGACCCTCTTCTTCTTCTCTTTGCTCTCTCTAGACACCCTATCTTGTGTCTATTATATCTCCACACCCCAACTTTCTTTCTTTCTGATTTTTGGAAGCCCTAAAGGGATCTCTTTTATCTATTTTTTACAAAACTTTCATGAAGAAATTCATTTTATATAGAGAGATATGATAGAGTCCTTATCCAGGTCAAATACCTAGTCAAGGTTTATCCAAACATGGCAAGATAAGGGATGCCCAACTCTTGGGTGCCCCTCCTTTTTTTTGTGAATGGACCAACAGCAAAGGGAGCTTATCAAGTGCCATAAAAACTATAAAAATCATAAAAAAAATTTGGATAAAATCGATGCAAAAAGGAAAGAGTTTTGGATTTCTAAAACTCTATCTCATAGAATTTGAAATCCAAACATATTCCTACTTTGATTTGATCCACAACCATCTTTCATGTAAGAAAGAAGAGAGAAAATCTTTTGGGCATGGTGAAGACCTAGGAGAGAATTTTTGTCACACAAAATTAGAGAGAATTGGCGTGGAATAAGACAGAGGGCATGGGGGCCTTATGTGGCGCAAGGTAGAATCCTAGTCTTACTAGGATTCTATCTTATGACTTGTTTTAATTTGGTTTCTCAAACCAAATCAAAGAAAAATTAGATCAACATAATTAAAATAGGTCTTAACCCAATTAAGAATCTAATTTAATTAGATTAAATTAGATTTAAATCTATTTTAATTTTTTAATCAAATTAGAAATTAGGTTGACCCAAGTCCTAATGGAACTAGGACTAGTTTTTCTTTGCACTTGACTTATCCAATAAACCAATTGGACTTGATCCAATCAAGCCCAAACTAAATTTAATTAAATCATATTTAATTAGACTTAATCTCAACCCATTGGATTAATCAAATTAAGCCAATTAGCAATCAAATTACTAATCGATCCTCCTACAACACTTGCACTAGGTTAAATGTCAATCGTATTGATCGTTTAACTCTAGAACGATTCTTAATCGTTGATCAACCATCCGATCAGATCATGAAATCTAATGTGTGTGACCTCTTAGGTCCAATCCTAAGCTAATAGCATAGAAATAAATTTCTATACCAATCGAAGTGACCATCTAGCAATGGTACCCGACGATCGAATAAGTCGAATGTGTAGAACAACATCCTTAGAACCCATGTGGACATAGTTTCGATATAATTCATCCACTTGACCAAAATGATCATAGGATATCTCAGAGTTGAACTATCAACTCTGATCAGGTTGTCGATATTGTATTTCAAAATATCAAATCTATCTGATGGATTATCCTGACCAAGGTTTTGCTAAATTGAAATACAGCGACTCATTCTTATCCAACTCTTGGAGTGGTCAATCCCATCTCGATCACACTCTGACTTCACAAGTACTTGACTATGCCCAGAAGCCTTCTGTCACTGAATTAGAAATTCAGTTAGTCCAGTACCAAAGCACAGTGAGTTGCTTGCAAGTCATTGAGGTGATCTCAGGTCTAAGGGATACTTATACCTATATCCCATTAGAGACATTCTCGACAGCAGAATATTCTAGAGTTGGTCATATTCAATGATGATGTACCCTTATATTTTATCTGTATGCCATACCAGTATCTCCATACTCCTTGGTTAAGAGGATAACCAACCCATATGGCCTACACCGACCTATGCTCGATAGAAGCTATCATCCTTATTAACAGCCTATCATTTGGTCGTGAACAGTTTTAAAAACTAATCGATAAATCCTCTCTTTATCGAACCTAATAGTCTTAAGGACTTCATCACAACAACGGAGTTCATTAGAAGATGAAAACTTGTGATAAAAATACCAAAGAATATATTTTATTTATTAACAAATCAATTACAATACTTGATTGCTCAACCGTCAACAGCTTGACGATTAACTTTTAGGATATATTTTCTAACAACTCCCACTTATTCTAAAGCCACTCGACACAGTATCTAATACCCATCTTCGACTTGTGGTTGTCGAACTCCTTTATCATCAGGGATTTAGTGAAGGGGTCGGTCAGGTTCTCCTTTCCGTCGATCTTCTGAAGGACGATGTCACCTCGATTCACGATCTCCCGGACCTGATGGAAGCGATGTAAAATGTGCTTTGTCCACTGGTGTGCTTTGGGTTCCTTTGCCTGAGCTATGGCACTAGTGCTGTCACAGTAAAGCAGGACCAGACCATCGAGAGAGGGTGCTACTCCAAGCTCAGTGATAAATTTTCTCAGCCACACAGCTTCTTTCGTGGCGTCCGATGCTATGATGTACTCTGCCTCACAAACAGAGTATGCCACAGTATACTGCTTGGAACTCTTCTAGCAGATGGCTTCATCATTCATAGTAAAGATATAACTCGACATGCTTCTACTGTCATCATGGTCAGATTGAAAGCTGGAGTCTATGAACCCCACAAGTTTCAGATCTGACTCGCCATAAACTAACCATTGATCCTTAGTATTTGTCAAATACTTAAGGATGGCTTTAACCACTTTTCGATGGTTTTCTCTAGGATCAGATTGGTGTCTACTCACTACTCCTAGTGAGTATGCCACATCTGGCCTTGTACATGTCATGGCGTACATGATAGATCCCATGATCGAAGCTTATGGGACTCTACTCATACGCTCTCTCTCTTCAGGAGTTGTCGGACAATCCTTCTTAGAGAGAGAAATTTCATGACCTATCGGTAGATAGCCCTTCTTGAAATTCTCCATGCTGAACCTCTTCAGCACAGTGTCTATGTACGTGGATTGGGATAACCCAAGCATCCTTTTAGATCTATCCCTATAGATCTTCATCCCTAGGATGTAAGATGCTTCACCCAAGTCCTTCATGGAGAACTGGGATGACAACCAAACTTTTAGTCCCTATAGTATGGGGATGTCATTTTTGATTAAGAGAATATCATCTACATACAAGATAAGAAATACCACAACTGGACCATTTGTCCATTTATAGATACAGGGCTCTTCTCCATTCTTAACGAAGCCATACGTTTTGATCACCTTATCAAAACATATGTTCCAACTCTGAGAAGCTTGTTTTAATCCATAAATGGATCTCTGAAGCTTGCACACCTTAGACTCGTCTATAGATGTAAACCCCTCAGGTTGTATCATATACACCTCTTTGGTCAACTCTCTATTCAGGAAAGCTATCTTTACATCCATCTGTCAGATCTCATAATCCAGATGGGCAGCTATTGTAAGCATTATCTGAATGGATTTGAGCATTGCCACAGAGAAAAATATCTCATCATAGTCAATACCATAATGTTGACGATATCCCTTGGCAACCAGACAGGCTTAATAGGTCTCCACCTTTTCGTCTGTGCCCCTCTTTCTTTTGAAGACCCATTTACACCCAATGGGTTTAACCCCTTCAGGTGGGTCAACCAATGTCCATACATTGTTGACCTTCATGGACTCCATTTTGAATTTCATAGCTTCAAGCCATTTTTTGGAATCAGGTCTCTGCATTGCATCCATATTGGTGATCGGATGCTCATCGTTCTCATCGAGTTCGATGGGATCACTGTCTCGGACCAAGAAATTGTAGTATCTGTTTGACTGACGCGTTACTCTACCAAATCATCTTAATGGTGCAGGTACATTAGGCTCCGAATCTGATCTAATCAAATTCGACTCAGGTTCAGCTGTTTGTGTCGGTTCTTCTATCTGTTGAACTTCATCAAGTTCAACCTTAAAGGCAATGATTTCTTCACCAAGAAACTTCTTTTCTAGATAGGTCACCTTAAGGCTGACGAACACCTTTTGTTCTTCAGCATGGTAGAAAAAATATATTTTGGTCTCTTTGGGGTACCCTATGAATGTGCATTTGTTAGACCTAGGTCCGAGTTTATCTGTAACTAACCATTTGACATAGGTCGGGTACCCCCAGACCCTAAGGTGTGAAAGTACTGGCTTACGCCCTGTCCATATCTCATATAGAGTCTTAATTACAGACTTACTTGGAACCATATTTAATAGATAACAGGCCGATTCGAGTACATATCCCCAGAAGGATATCGGCAAGCTGGCAAAATCCATCATGGATCGGACTATGTCTAACAGAGTCTGATTTCTCCTTTCAGATACACCATTATGCTGTGGTGTTCCTGGAGGAGTCCGTTGGGAGAGAATCCCATTCTCTTCTAGGTATGTGAGAAACTCACTAGAAAGGTATTCCCCTCCTCAGTCAGACCGAAGAGTTTTAATACTCTTCTCAGTTTATTTTTCTACTTCACTTCAGAATCATTTGAATATTTCAAATGAATATGACTTATGTTTCATCAGATAGACATATCCATATCTGGATAGATCATCCATGAAAGTGATAAAATAGAAATATCCACCTCTAGCACTTGTGCTCATGGGCCTGCATACATCAGTATGTACTAGGCCCAAGAGCTCAGTAGCACTCTTACCTTTTTCAGTAAAAGGTGACTTGGTCATTTTACCAAAAAGACAGGACTCACAAGTTGGAAGTGATTCACAATCATTGACTTCGAGGATTCTCTCTTGAGTCAACCTATTTATTCTGTTCTTGTTTATATGACCTAGCCTACAGTGCCATAAGTAGATATCTGACACACTATCTAATCTAGGGTGCTTGCCAGTAGAATAGACTACATTAACAGGTTGTGATAACATATAGACACCATTGTTCAAATATCCATAAAAAATAGTAACATCATTCATAACAATATTACAAACTTATTTTTTATTAAAATTTTATAATCATTTTTGGCCAGAAGGCCTACAGAAATAACGTTTCAAAAAAAATTAAGATAGAAATGACAATCATTAAGAATAACGGTATGGGACTCAAATACAAGTTTCAAGATTTCTAATGCTAGAACTGGAACTGATCTTCCATCTTCAATGTTCAGGAGCCTCTCACCTTGCTTGAATCTCCTACTGACTTGCAACCCTTGCAATGAATTGCAAATATGGTAAGGGCTACCGGTATCCAATACCCAGTCAGTTGTATCATAAATAGAGAAATTGCAAGGAGTTATCATATAAATACCTTGTCTAGCAACAGCTTTCTACTTTCTCTGCATGTTTGGGTCTAGGAAAGCAATGTACTGAGGATAGTTTCTCTTCTAGTGCCCCTGCATCTTGCATAAGAAGCATTCAGCTTGACTCTTATCGAGCCTGATCTTTTTGGTCTGGCCCTGCACTGATGTCCCAACCTGAACTTGTACCTTCTTCACTTTTTTTTTCTTATTCTTCTTCCCTTTCTTAAAGGGTTGAGAACCAGAAGATGAACCTCCCACTAAGTTCACCAACTCCTTGTAGAGTTGGTGATCCTTCTCAAAGTTCTGAAGCAACCCTAGTAACCCATGGTAGTTTACTTCTGGCTTTGTCATTCTATAATGAGTGAGGAATGAGAGATAAGACTTGGATAGTGAGTTCAGTATTGCATCTTTCCCAAGCTGCTCATGCAAGAAAAAGTCAAACTTGCTCAAACGCTCCATCAGCTCGATCATGTACAATACATGATCAGTGACAGAGGCACCATCCCATATTTTGGCATTGAAGATGGCACAACTAGTCTTGTACCTCTCCACGTCATCAGGTGTGCCAAAGGCATCCTCCAACACTTGAAGCATGTCTTTTGGCTAAGCTATCTCAAATTTATGATTAAACTCATCGCTCATGGCAGCCAGCATGATGCAGCGCACCATGATCCGATCACTGAGCCACTTCTGGTAAGTATCTCTGACTGTTCCACGTGCATTGACAGCTGGCTCCTCAAGTGCAAGATCCGTTATCACATATAGGATCTATTCATGCTCCAGAACTATCTTCAACTTTTGATACCAGCTACTAAAGTTGGGTCCCACCAATTTATCATTATCCAATAATGATCGGAGTGATAGGAAAGTGGCCATATCTGCACAAAAGAAAATCATAACCTAATTAGTAATTGATTCATTAAACTTAAAGATTTGGACATTAATCGAAAGATTTCTCCCACTATTTTATTCAAATCGATAGCCTCTACCTCCAATTCGAAGAATTATCCTAATTTCTTAGTGGGTACTAGAATCCACTTAGACTACACACAAGTCCAACTTTGGTTGGCTAACCCATGTACATCTAAGGGTAGGTTCATAACCAATTATTTTTCTAAATAATTTTTAGTAATTTTAATTTTGCCTCAGTCCCAAATCAGTAGGCTTTGGCCTCCACTGAAAAGGTCTGGTTAGGTCCAACCATTAACATGACCATACTTGGCCCATCTAGCCAATGAATGATTAGGCCCAACTTTGGTTGGCTGACCTAACCACCATTTAAAAAGATGTAGTCAAGAAATCATATTATGAATGATAATTCCATCAGCCGATAAGCACCAGGCCTTTGGGCCTCCAATGATTATCGAATTGATGGACCCATTATCATCCACTTAATGGGAGGCTATGATCTAGTTATCACCATAATTATTTTATTTTAAGGATCTAATAATTTTAGAAGATTTAATTGATTTAGAGGATGAGATCAGATGAACCAGCTTATCATGATTCTCCCACTGGCTTCATCAAGTCAGCTTAAGGGAGACCATTAAAAGGGCTAGTCTAGGAGCACCTAAATCAGTCACACTGATTTACCTAGCTGACATGGGTCAACTTGAATAGTCAAGTGATCCAATCAAAATATAATTTCATCAAGAGACCAGATAAGTTCGATCGGTGGGAGAGTCTGCCAAAGCTTGCCTTAGACACCATCAGAAATGGCCAGGTAAGCAGGCTCCCAATTAAAAACCACCGGTCTGGTTTACCTTAGACACCAACTGATTTAATTAGTTTTGATTGGATCAACTTAACAGTTCATGCTAGACTGCTTAGCCAAGAATCAAGTCCATTTGATTCTCGTTAAAGATATGGACTTGACCAACTACAACTATTATAATTGATCTAGAGAATCTTTGACCTAATCTAAGACAACAATTGATTAGATTTAGTCAATTCTCTAATTAAGTCCATCTATAATCTAACCTTTGGTCTAACCCAATTAATAGATCTAATTCTTACTAACCCATTAACCCAATGTGTTATGGTTTGTGTCTTAGGTTCTTCAACTCACAATCCTAGAACCTAATCAAAATAACTTCTTAATTCTTAATTAAGTTTTGGGCTGAGGGTTGGGGTTCGACTTTTTGAAAATAATTTTCATATTTGTAAAATAATTTTACAACATGGTTCCACCAACCAAGTTGCATGTTTGATTCATAATCAAGATGCAAATGAAATAAACATGAAACTACTTTAGATCTAATCTAAACAGGTTCATGTAATTGAAATAATTTTAACTTTAAACTGCGCAAATTTTTCAAACAAAAATATGATGGTTCTTTGCACAGGTTATATTAACAAAGAGATTTTATTTTATATTTAAATATTTTTTAAATCTAATAAATCATAAATTTAATCTAGATCACATCTAATAAATTTATGATTAAAGATAGATCTACACGAACTAGGACAACCTTTACACTGTAAGGGATAAATCTTACAGCAAGACAACCTTGTAGTTCGTGATTGATCTAAAAATTTTAATTTTAGATTTAATAATCAGATTATAAATTAGATCTAATCTAAGAAATAATTTAAGTATGTATAAATAATCATGTAATAAACAACCTAAGCTCTGATACCAATTGAAGGAATCAGATCTAGGGTTTCAGGGTTAGATCTTGAAACTTTTTCAAGATCATGCAGCGGAAGACTAAAATAAATCAAAATTTATTTTATAAAATTAAAGAATCCCTAGATCTAAGATCCTATTACATGATATTAAATCAAATATTAAAATATATAGAGAATGAACTATATGTTGATCATATCAACATGTTTCTATGCTACATCTAATGTATGTAATAAACCATAGATCGGATCTATTACCCTACAAGTTAGACGTTCTAACCTTGCTGATTCGGGCTTGAGGATGATGTTGTGAGCCGCATACACATCTAACCTCTAGGAGTCATCCACATTGATCAGAAGTGCTGCTCCAGAAAATCAGCACAGTATGCTAGTACTGCACTGATCCTTCTTCGATGGTTGATCAGGTGCCTCCTTCTTCTTGATTTAGACTCTTTCAAAGATGAGAAGTAGGAGGAAGAGTTTCAAATCTGAGACTCTCTCAGAAAACTCAAGATGGAAAAAGGAAAGAGATGAACACAACAGCCCTAGAAGAAGACCCTCTTCTTCTTCTCTTTGCTCTCTCTAGACACCTTATCTTGTATCTATTATATCTCCACACCCAAATCTTCTTTCTCTTTGATTTTTAGACATCCCAAATATCTCCCTTTTATATACTTTTCACAAAAATTTTATAAAAAAATTTATTTTATATAGAGAGATATGATAGAGTCCTTATCTAGGTCAAATACCTAGTCAAGGTTTATCCAAACATGGCAAGATAAGGGGCACCCAACTTTTGGGCACCCCCTCCTTCTTTTTGTGCATAGACCAATAGAAAAGGGTGCCTATCAAGTGCCATGAAAGCTATAAAAATCTTAAAAAAAATCTGGATAAAATTGATGCAAAAAGGAAAGAGTTTTGGATTTCTAAAACTCTATCTTATAGAATTTGAAATCCAAACATATTCCTACTTTGATTTGATCCACAACCATCTTTCATGTAAGAAAGAAGAGATGAAACCTTTTGGGCATGGTGAAGACCTGAGAGAGTATTTTTGTCACATAAAATAAGAGAGAATTGGTGTAGAATAAGAGAGAGGGCATTGGGGGGCTTATGTGGTGCAAGGTAGAATCCTAGTCTTACCAGGATTCTATCTTATGACTTGTTTTAATTTGGTTTCTCAAATCAAATCAAATCAAAATTAGATCAACTCAATTAAAATAAATTTTAACCCAATTAAAAATCTAATTTAATGAGATTAAATTATATTTAAATCTATTTTAGTTTTTAAATCAAATTAGAAATTAGGTTGATCCAAGTCTTAATTGAACTAGGACTAGTTTTTCCTTGCACTTGGCTTATCCAATAAACTAATTGGACTTGATCCAATCAAGTCCAAACTAAATCTAATTAAATTATATTTAATTAGACTTAATTTTAGCTCATTGGTTTAATCAAATTAAGCCAATTAGCAATCGAATTGCTAATCGATCCTCCTGCAACACTTTCACTAGGTTAAATGTCAATCGTATTGATCGTTCAACCTTAGAACGATTCTTAATCAATGATCAACCATCCGATTAGATCATGAACTCTAATGTGTGTGATCTCATAGGTTTAAACCTAAATTAGTAGTATAAAAATAAATTTTTGTACCAATCAAAGTGACTATATAGCAATGGTATCCGACAGTCGGATAGATCGAATGTGTAGAACAACATCCTTAGAACCCATGTGGATATAGTTTCCATATAATTCATCCCCTTGATCAGAATGATCATAGGACACTTCAAAGTTCAACTGTCAACTCTGATCAGGTTGTCCACATTGTATTTTAAAATATCAAATCCATCTAATAGATTATCCTAGCTAAGGTTTAGCTAAATTGAAATACAGCGACTCATTCTTCTCCAACTCTTGGAGTGGTCAATCCCATCTCGATCATACTCTGACTTCATAAGTACTTGACTGTGCCCAAAAGCCTTCTATCATTGAATTAGAAATTTAGTTAGTCCAGTACCAAAGCACAGTGAGTTGCTTGCAAGTCACTGAGGCAATCTCAGGTCTAAGGGATACTTATACCTATATCCCATTAGAGACATTCTCGATAGCAGAATGCTCTGGAGTTGATCATGTTCAATGATGATGTACCCTTACATCTCATTTGTATACCATACAAGTATCTTCACACTCTTTGGTTAAGAGGACAACCAACCCATATGGCCTACAACGATCTATACTCGATAGAAGTTGTCATCCTTATTAACAGCCTATCATTTGATCGTGAATAGTTTTAAGGACTAATCGATAAATCTTCTCTTTATCGAACCTAAATAGTCCTAAGGACTTCATCACAACAACGAAGTTCATTAGAAGATAAAAATTTATGATAAAAATACCAAAAAATATGTTTTATTTATTAACAAATCAATTACAATACTTGGTTGCTCAACTGTCAACAGCTTGACGATTGACTTTTGGGACATATTTTCCAACACAATCCTCATGCCTATTTAAAGGAACCTCCCCTAAGGTCCCTAGAGCATCCAACCAGCAACCCCATGCCGCCTTTGGAGATCCTCATGCCCTCTCTTCCTCTCCCTTTCTCTTCTCTCCTTGGCATCCCACACACCCCCACACTTGGACGTCCTCCCTTCTCCTCCTTGCCAAGGCACTTGGGCATCCCCTCCTTGCTGGTTTCCACCTGTTAGTAGCAGTATAAATCAAGGGGAGAAAGGTTAAAGAAGAGGAGAAGAAGAAGATCAAGAAAAAAGATCAAGTGTTGATCATGATCTAGGCTTCGTTCAGATTCAGCAAGCTGAATTTTCTTAAAGAAAAAAATTCAATCTTTAAAAGGCTGCTCCAGACTAATCTTGAGTGGATACCTGTAGAGGTCAGATACTTGTGCAGCTAGAAAATTTTTTTTTCTCTTTTAAATCTAGATTCGGAGAAAAAGATTGCGAAACAGCTATGTGAATTGATTACAATTTAAATTTTAACATATGTCAATTTCAGCACATGAATTAGATCCTTGTAATTTTATATTTTTAGACGTGCATAATTTGGATTAAAAATATTTTAATCTTGTATTCTACTGCAGTGTTTAGAAAATAAAATTTTGAAACACACATACTGTTGGGAAATGTGTCCCAAAAAGCCAATCGTCAAGCTGTTGACGGTTGAGCAACCAAGTATTATAATTGATTTGTTAATAAATAAAATATATTTGGTATTTTTATCATAAGCTTTCATCTTCTAATGAACTCTGTTGTTATGATGAAGTCTTTAGGACTATTTAGATTCAATAAAGAGAGGATTTATCGAATAGTCCTTAAAACTGTTCACGACCAAATGATAGGCTGTTAATAAGGATGACAGCTTCTATCGAGCATAGGTCGCTGTAGGCCATATGGGTTGGTTGTCCTCTTAACCAAAGAGTGTGGAGACACTGGTATGGCATACAGGTGAGATGTAAGGGTACATCATCATTGAATGTGACCAACTCCAGAGCATTCTGCTGTCGAGAATGTCTCTGATGGGATATAGGTATAAGTGTCCCTTAGACCTGAATCGTCTCAGTTACTTGCAAGCAACTCACTGTGCTTTGGTACTGGACTAACTGAATTTTTAATTCAGAGATGGAAGGCTTCTGAGTACAGTCAAGTACTTACGAAGTCAGAGTGAGATCAAGATGGGATTGACCACTCCAAGAGTTGGAGAAGAATGAGTCGCTATATTTCAATTTAGCAAAATCTTGGCCAGGGTAATCCATCAGATGGATTTGATATTTTGAAATATAATGTGGACAACCTGATCAGAGTTAACAGTTAAACTCTGGGGTATCCTATGATCATTTTGGTCAAGGGGATGAATTATATGAAAACTATATCCGCATGGGTTCTAAGGATGTTGTTCTACACATTCGACCTATCCGATCGTCGGGTACCATTGCTAGATGGTCACTTTGATTGGTATAAAAATTTATTCCTATACTACCGACTTAGGTTCAGACCTATGAGGTCATACATATTAGAGTTCATGATCCGATCGGATGGTTGATCAACGATTAAGAATCATTCTAGGGTTAAATGATCAATACGATTGACATTTAACCTAGTGCAAGTGTTGCAGGAGGATCGATTAGCAATTCGATTGCTAATCGGCTTAATTTGATTAAGCCAATGGGCTGAGATTAAGTCTAATTAAATATTATTTAATTAAATTTGGTTTGGGCTTGATTGGATCAAGTCCAATTGGTTTATTGGATAAGCCAAGTGCAAGGAAAAACTAGTCCTAGTTCAACTAGGACTTGGGTCAACCTAATTTCTAATTTGATTAAAAAATTAAATCAGATTTAAATATAATTTAATCTGATTAAATTAGGTTTTTAGTTGGGTTAAGAACTATTTTAATTAGGTTGATCTAATTTTAGTTTGATTTGGTTTGAGAAACCAAATTAAAACAAGTCATGAGATAGAATCCTAGTAAAACTAGGATTCCACCTTGCACCACATAAGCCTTCCCCACTCCCTCTCTCTCATTCAACGCAAATCTCCTCTTATTTGGTGTGACAAAAGCCCTCTCCCAGGTCTCTCCCACGTTCACAAAAGGTCTCCTCTCTTCTTTCTTACATGGAAGGTGGTTTGGATCAAATCAAAAAGGAATAAGTTTGGATTTCGAATTCTATGAGATAGAGTTTTAGAAATCCAAAACTCTTTCAATTTTGCACCGAATTTATCTAATTTTTTTTATAATTTTTATGGCTTTTAGGGTATACATTGTGCACCCTTTGCTGATGATCCATATACAAAAATATGAAGGAGGTGCTCAAGAGTTGGGCATCCCTTAACTTGCCATGTTTGGATAAGCCTTGACTAGGTATTTGACCTAGATAAGGACTCTATCATATCTATCTATATAAGATGAGTTTCTTCATAAAAGTTTTGGAGAAGACAGATATTTGAGAGACCTTTTAGCCATCTAAAAATCAAAGATAAAGACCTTTGGGTCATGGAGATATAAAAGACACAAGTTAGGGTGTCTAGAGAGAGAAACGAGAAGAAGAAGAGGGTCTTCTTCTAGGGTTTTTTGTTTTCATATCTTTCCTCCCTCCATCTTGAGTTTTCTGAGAGTGTCTCAGATCTAAAACTCCTTCTTTTACTTTCTATCTTTGGAAGAGTCCAAATCAAGAAGAAGGAGGTACCTGATCAACCATCAAAGAAGGATCAGCGCAGTACTAGCATACTGTGCTGATTTCCTGAAGCAGGACTTCTGATCGAGATTCGTGGGCTCGTGTGGATGACTCCTAGAGGCCGAATGTGTGTGCGGCTTACAACATCATCCTCAAGCCCAGATCAGCGAGGTTAGAACGTCTAACTTGCAAGGTAATAGATCTGATCTATTGTTTGATACATACATTAGATGTAGTATAGAAACATGTTGATATGATCAACATGTAGTTCATGCTATATTTATATATTTTAATTTTTGATTTAATGCTATGTAATAATCATGTAATAGGATCTTAGATATAGATATTCTCTAATTTTAAAAATAAATTTTGATTTATTTTAGTCTTCCGCTGTATGATCTTGAAAAAGTTTCAAGATCACACCCTGAAACCCTAGATCTGGTTCCTACAATTGGTATCAGAGCCTAGGTTCTTTATTACATGATTATTTATATATAGTTAGATTATTTCTTAGATTAGATCTAATTTATAATCTGATTATTAAATCTAAAATTAAAATTTTAGATCAATCACAAACTGCAAGGTTGTCCTGCTGTAAGGTTTACCCCTTACAGTGCAAAGTTTGTCCTAGTTTGTGTAGATCTATCTTTAATCATAAATTTATTAGATATGATCTAGATTAAATTTATGATTTATTAGATTTAAAAGATGTTTAAATCTGAAATAAAATCTCTTTGTTAATAATTTTTGTGCAAAGAAATTATTTAAAGTTAAAATTATTTCAATTACATGAACCTGTTTAGATTAGATCTAAAGTAGTTTCATGTTTATTTCACTTGCATCTTGATTATGAATCAAACATGCAATATGGTTGGTAGAATCATATTGTAAAATTATTTTATAAATATAAAAATTATTTTTTTGAAAGTCGAACCCAACCCTCAGCCCAAAACTTAATTAAGAATTAAGAAGTTTGATTAGGTTCTAGGATTGTGAATTGAAGAACCTAAGACACAAACCATAACACATTGGGTTAATGGGTTAGTGGGAATTAGGTCCATTAATTGGGTTACACCTATGGTTAGATTAAAGATGGACTTAATTAGAGAATTGACTAAATCTAATCAATTGTTGTCTTAGATTAGGTCAAGGATTCTCTAGATCAATTACAATAGTTGTAGTTGGTCAATTCCATGTCTTTAACGAGAACCAAATGGACTTGATTCTTGGCTAAGCGGTCTAGCATGAACTGTTAGGTTGATCTAATCGAAACTAATTAAACCAGTTGGTGTCTAAGGTAAACCAGACCGATGGTTTTTAATTGGGAGCCCGCTTACCTGGCCATTTCTGATGGTGTCTGAGGCAAGCTTTGGCAGACCCTCCCACTGATCGAACTTACCTGACCTCTTGGTGAAATTATATTTTGATCGGATCACTTGACTATTCGAGCTGACCCATGTCAGCTAGGTAAATCAGTGTGACTGATTTAGGTGCTCCTAGACCAGCCCTTTTAATGGTCTCCCTTAAGCTGACTTGGTGAAGCCAGTGGGAGGATCATGATAAGCTGGTTCATCTGACCTCATCTTCTATATTATTTAAATCCTCTAAAATTATTAGGTCCTTAAAATGATAAAGTTATGGAGATAACTGAGTCATAGCCTCCCATTAAGGTGTTTGATAATGAGTCCATTAACTCAATAATCATTGCAGACCCAAAGGCCTGGTGCGTGTTGACTAATGGAATTATCACTCATCATATGACGACTTGGAAGTGTCTCTCTAATGGTGGTTAGGTGAGCCAACCAAAGTTGGGCTTAATCATTCGTTGGTTAGATACACCAAGTATGATCATGTTAATGGTTGGACCTAACCAGATCCTTACAGTGGAGGCCAAAGCCTACTGATTAGGTTTCTGGGGCAAAATTAAAATTACTAAAAATTGTTTAGAGAAATAATTGGTTATGAACCTACCCTTAGATGTACATAGGTTGACCAACCAAAGTTGGGCTTGTGTGCAGTCTAAGTGGATTCTAGTACCCACTAAGGAATTAGGGTAATTTCTCGAATTGGAGGTAGAGGCTACCAATTTGAATAAAATAGTGGGAGAAACCTTTTGATTAAAATCTAAATCTTTAGGTTTAATGAATCAATTACTAATTAGGTTATGGTTCTCCTTTGTGCAAATATGGCCACTTCCCTATAGCTCCAATCATTGTTGGACAATGATAAGTTGGTGGGACCCAACTTCGGTAGCTGGTATCGAAAGTTGAAGATAGTCCTGGAGCATGAACGGATCCTATATGTGATAATGGATCCTGCACCTGAGGAGCCAGCTGCCAATGCATGTGGAACAGTCAGAGACACTTACTAGAAGTGACTCAGTGACCGGACCACGATGCGCTGTATCATGCTGGCTATCATGAGCGACGAGTTTAGTCACAGATTTGAGATGGCTCAGCCAAAGGACATGCTTCAAGTGTTGGAGGATGCCTTTGGCACACCCGATGACGTAGAGAGGCACAAGACTAGTTGTACCATCTTCAATGCCAAAATACGGGATGGTGCCTCTGTCACTGATCATGTATTATACATGATCGAGCTGATGGAAAGGAAAACCTGACCAACCCCTTCACTAAAGCCCTGGCAATAAATGAGTTCGACAACCATAAGTCGAAGATGGATATTAGATACTGTGTCGAGTGGCTTTAGGACAAGTGAGAGTTGTTGGGAAATGTGTCCCAAAAAGCCAATCGTCAAGCTATTGACGGTTGAGCAACCAAGTATTATAATTGATTTGTTAATAAATAAAATATATTTGGCATTTTCATCATAAGCTTTCATCTTCTAATGAACTCCGTTGTTATGATGAAGTCTTTAGGACTATTTAGATTCGATAAAGAGAAGATTTATCGATTAATCCTTAAAACTGTTCACGACCAAATGATAGGCTATTAATAAGGACGACAGCTTCTATCGAGCATAGGTCGCTGTAGGCCATATGGGTTGGTTGTCCTCTTAACCAAAGAGTGTGGAGACACTGGTATGGCATACAGGTGAGATATAAGGGTACATCATCATTGAATGTAACCAACTCCAGAGCATTCTGCTGTCGAGAATATCTCTGATGGGATATAGGTATAAGTGTCCCTTAGACTTGAGATCGTCTCAGTGACTTGCAAGCAACTCACTGTGCTTTGGTACTGGACTAACTAAATTTCTAATTCAGGGATGGAAGGCTTTTAGGTACAGTCAAGTACTTGCAAAGTCAGAGTGTGATCAAGATGGGATTGACCACTCCAAGAGTTGGAGAAGAATGAGTCACTGTATTTCAATTTAGCAAAACCTTGGCCAGGGTAATCCATCAGATGGATTTGATATTTTGAAATACAATGTGGACAACCTGATCAAAGTTGACAGTTGAACTCTGGGGTGTCCTATGATCATTTTGGTCAAGGAGATGAATTATATGAAAACTATATCCGCATGGGTTCTAAGGATGTTGTTCTACACATTCGACCTATCCGGTCGTCGGGTACCATTGCTAGATGGTCACTTTGATTGGTATAGAAATTTATTTCTATGCTACCGGCTTAGGTTCGGACCTATGAGATCAGACACATTAGAGTTCATGATCCGATCGGATGGTTGATCAATGATTAAGAATCGTTCTAGGGTTAAATGATCAATACGATTGACATTTAACCCAGTGCAAGTGTTGCAGGAGGATCGATTCGCAATTCGATTGCTAATCGGCTTAATTTGATTAAACCAATGGGCTGAGATTAAGTCTAATTAAAAATAATTTAATTAGATTTGGTTTGGGCTTGATTGGATCAAGTCCAATTGGTTTATTGGATAAGCCAAGTGCAAGGAAAAACTAGTCCTAGTTCAACTAGGACTTGGGTCAATCTAATTTCTAATTTGATTAAAAAATTAAATCAGATTTAAATATAATTTAATCTGATTAAATTAGGTTCTTAATTGGGTTAAGACCTATTTTAATTGGGTTGATCTAATTTTGGTTTGATTTGGTTTGAGAAACTAAATTAAAACAAGTCATGAGATAGAATCCTAGTAAGACTAGGATTCCACCTTGCACCACATAAGCCTTCCCCACTTCCTCTCTCTCATTCAACGCAAATCTCCTCTTATTTTATGTGACAAAAGCCCTCTCCCAGGTCTCTCCCACATTCACAAAAGGTCTCCTCTCTTCTTTCTTACATGGAAGGTGGTTTGGATCAAATCAAAAAGGAATAAGTTTGGATTTCGAATTCTATGAGATAGAGTTTTTGAAATCTAAAACTCTTTCAATTTTGCATCGAATTTATCCAAATTTTTTTGGAAGTTTTATGGCTTTTAGGGTATACATTGTGCACCCTTTGCTGGTGATCCATTCATGAAAATATGAAGGAGGTGCTCAAGAGTTGGGCATCCCTTAACTTGCCATGTTTGGATAAGTCTTGACTAGGTATTTGACCTAGATAAGAACTCTATCATATCTTTCTATATAAGATGAGTTTCTTGATGAAATTTTTGAAAAAGATAGAGATTTGAGAGCCCTTTGAGCCATCCAAAAATCAGAGAGAAAGACCTTTGGGTCATAGAGATATAAAAGATACAAGTTAGGGTGTCTAGAGAGAGAAACGAGAAGAAGAAGAGGGTCTTCTTCTAGGGTTTTTTATTTTCATATCTTTCCTCCCTCCATCTTGAGTTTCCTGAGAGTGTCTTAGATCTGAAACTCCTCCTTTTACTTTTCATCTTTGGAAGAGTCCAAATCAAGAAGAAGGAGGTACCTGATCAACCATCAAAGAACGATCAGCGCAGTACTAGCATACTGTGCTGATTTCCTGAAGCAGGACTTCTGATCGAGATTCGTGGGCTCGTGTGGATGACTCCTAGAGGCCGGATACATATGCGGCTTACAACATCATCCTCAAACCCGGATCAGCGAGATTAGAACGTCTAACTTGCAAGGTAATAGATCTGATCTATTGTTTGATACATACATTAGATGTAGTATCGAAATATGTTGATATGATCAACATGTAGTTCATGCTATATTTATATATTTTAATTTTTGATTTAATGCTATGTAATAATCATGTAATAAGATCTTAGATCTAGAGATTCTCTAGTTTTAAAAATAAATTTTGATTTATTTTAGTCTTCCGCTGTATGATCTTGAAAAAGTTTCAAGATCACACCCTGAAACCCTAGATCTGGTTCCTACACATACATGCCCCAAAGCTCGAATTCCAATATTAGATTAGTAGCCAATTGACTTTAGTCCAAGAGGGAGATTGTTAGATGTATGTCCTAGAAGTCAATATGGCTGACACATTATAATAAAACTAGGATACAATTTTATACTTAATATATTGATTTGATCAATAAAAAGACAAGTTTACTTTTTATTCAAGTGTGATGTCCCCTTGAATCATCCATGGAATTAACTTTTTGATACATATTTTCAAAGTATTGAGAATTAAAGATATATATTTAATTCTTAAATACTCTCGATCATAGTATCATCACAAAGATGGTGATCGATCCGGATAGATCGATGCATAAATCACTTTCTTCGGGGTAGATGAGTCTCTGATCTATAATGTAAAGACACTGAGCGACGAGTGCGGGTAGTTGTTAGAGAATAATTAGTATGAGCATGACCATATAAGAGATCACTTGGATTTCTACTCGATTGTTAGTAATTGTCTTGATGCTGTTGTTGTGTGAATGATCCTTTGATCTGAGATGGCATGACTGCTCACAGTGAGACTATGCTAAAGTTTGACTGACACATAAATATGATCTCAATGAGCCCTTGTAGTAGATGTTGGCAATAGTTGGTTCATTGTAGGTGTAGGGTATGCATCAAGATGAAATCTATCGATCTTGATAGAAAAGAGTAGTCTTTTGAGATTTGAGAGGCTAAGTCCAAGAGTCTGTGGCCACAGTAGTATGATTGATGGAAAAGAGTTTTCATAAGGATCACAATTGGACTTGAGCTTATTGAATTTATCATATCACTGATGATGAGATTTGACGATTTATCCATGACCTGCCATCTAGTCAGAACTCATGATGGAGGGACTGAATCATACGTTAACTACATCTTGAGGTTCATTTTTGATTCCACTGGATTACCACTACATACTGCTAGGTGTCACTAGTGGATTGTGAGAGCTTACTAGGATTGCTCAACATCGACAATCCTTGATAAGTTAGAGTGAAATTATTTCGACCCATTAAAAAGAGTTTCAATGATACAATAATAGAGATCATTGTATATCTCACGACTAAATAGAATTAAACCTATAGGATCACATAACAAATGGATTAGATATGAAATAAGTAATTAAGCTTATGAAGTCTCAATTAGGTTTAGAGAAATCTTATTGAGTTCAGGATAACCTTACTAACACATGGTTGAACCCAATTTTCTCTTTACATTTGAATTTCTTATTTGATAAGATTAATTCAAACTTAATTACTTACTAATAATCTAAATGAATTAGATTTATTGGGTTCTAATTGTTAGGTATCTAAGATTTTGAATCAAAAGAATTAAGAGCGCAAGTTCTTAATTAATTTCATTGATATTTTTGATTGGGTGTCACTTGATTTGATCAAGCTGGGCATCTCCACCTATTAGAGTACATATGGATCCTTTATAGGGCATCCCATGGGTGCAAAAGGGGATGTCATTTTGTGGATGCAAGGATCCCAATTGTTGGCACCTAATAGGTTTCCTAAAGGAAGTCAAATAACTTAAGTTATAAAGATTCTTAATGCAAGTATAACTTGTATTAAGTACTTGTTTGATTTTGAATAGGATTCAAATCTTATGCCTATTTAAAGGGACCTCTCCTAAAGTCCCTAGATACTTCAACCAGCAGCCCATACCCCCTCTTAGAGAGCTCCATGCTCCCTCTCTTCTCCTCTCCCTCTCTTCTCCCTTGGAGCATCAACGCCCAAGTGTTGGGCGTCCCTTCTTCCTCTACGTCCAATGGCTGTTGGGCATCCTCTTATGTGCTGGTTCCTAGTTCATGGTAGTAGCATAATCAAGGGAAAAAAAGTAAGAGAAAAAGAAGATCAAGAAAAAGATCAAAGAGTTGATCGTGATCCAGGCTTCGTTCAAATTCACAAGCTGATTTTTTTTGAAGAAAAAAAATAAAATTTTTAGTGGATTGTTCCAGGTTGATCCTGAGTAAATACCTATAGAGATTGAATACTTGTGCAGCTAAGAGAGAACCTCTTCTCTTTCAGATGTAGATTTGAAGAAAAAAATTATGAAACAGGTATGTGATTCGATCACATATTCAATTTCAGCATATGTTCAATTTCAGCATGTAAAATAGATTTTTGTGGTTTATGTTTTACACATGTATGATATAGAATAAAAAAAAAATTAATCTTCTATTCTGCTGTCATGTTTAGAAAAAAATTTTTTTGAAACATACATGCATGTCCCAACTAAAAATTCCAACATAAGTATCTCGAACCATGCCTTGGGTGTTGGAGCAGGCTTCTTAGGTGCTGGATCCGTAATCGCATATAGGATCTGCTCATGCTCTAGGACAATCTTAAGCTTTCGATACCAGTTATCAAAATTGTGTCCCATCAATTTTTCACTATCCAACATGATCGAAGCGATAAGTTTGAGGCCATATCTGCACACACAAGAAAAAATTAAAATCTAATTAGTATATTGAATTTATTAAGCCTAAAGATATAGACTTTAGTCTAAAGATTTTCTCACTATTTTATATGAATCGATAGCCTCTACCTTCAATTCAAGGATAAAAAGAGTTTTAATCTTCTATTCTGCTATCATGTTTAGAAAAAAAAAAATTTGAAACATACATGCATGCCCCAACTAAAAATTCCAACATAAGTGTCTCAAACCATGCCTTGGGTGTTGGGAGCAGGCTTCTTAAGTGCTAGATCCATAATCGTATACAAGATCTGCTCATGCTCCAGGACGATCTTAAGCTTTCGATATCAGTTATCAAAATTGGGCCCCATCAATTTCTCACTATCCAACAATGATCAGAGCGATAAGTTTGAGGCCATATCTACATACAAGAAAAAAAATTAAAACTTAATTAGTATATTAAATTTATTAAGCCTAGAGATATAGACTTTAGTCTAAAGATTCTTCAATTATTTTACACGAATCGATAGCCTCTACCTTCAATTCGAGGAATTACTTTAATTCCTTAGCAAGTACTAAAATCCACACAGACTGCACATGAGCTCGACTTTGGCTGGCTCACCCATGTGCATCCATGGGTAGGTTCATTAACCAATTATTTTACCAAATAATTTTTAGTAGTTGATTTAGCCCTAGATAACTTTTCAGTTGATTTTGGTCTTCTTTGCAAGCCCCTGGTTAGGTCCAACCATTTACATGATCATACTTATGAATCTAACTACCAAATGATTAGGTCCGATTTTGGCTGGCTAATCTGACCACCTGACAGAGAGACTCGACTAAGTCATCATATTATGAATGATTCCAATAGCAGATAGGCATTAGGCCTTTGGGCCTCCAATGATCATCATACTAATGGATCCATTATCATCCAACTTAATGGGAGGCTATGATCAAGTTATCACCATAACCAGTTTATTTTAGAGACTTAATAATTTAAAAAATTTAATCAATTTAAAGAAGAGGGGAGAAGAAATCAATCAGTAGATCATAATCCTCCCATTGACTTCACCAAGTCACTGAATCGGGTTAGGATCATACTGATTGAAATGGTACCTAGATCAGTCACACTGATCAACCTTAATGGCATAGGCTAACTCGAATCACTTAGTGATCTAATCAAGATATAATTCACCAAATAGGCTAGGTAAGTGGGATCAATGGAAGGGTTTGCTAAGCTTGCCTTAGACACCAATGAAATGGCCAAGTAAGTCGCTCTCAATTAAAAATCACTGATCGAAATGCTAAACTTACCTTAGACACCAATTGGTTAATTAGTTTTGATTTGACCAACTTAATGATTCGGGTTCAACCACTAAGCCACAATCAAGGTCCATTTGGTCTAATCAAAGATATAGACTTGACCATCTACAACTATTGTGTTGGTGCAAAAATCCGCTCGCGCCGGAGAAGCTGGAGTCGAGGAAGTCGCGGTCGCCGCCGGGACCTGCAAAGGAAGTCTAAACCGGAGGTGGGGTTGCTCCGGCAAGACCCTCCGACGCTCAAGTCAGTTCTCTGCCTCAACAAGAATGGAGTGCTCGAACGAAGAATTTAGCATAGTTTTTAGATGAAAGATGAAAGCTTATAGAATAATGTATCTGGGGTCCCCCTTTTATAGACAGAGGGGGCAACAAATTGATAGCGACGCCCGTAATCCTCTGGTCGTGGGCTGCCCAGAGCCAGGAGGAATTTATTGCGGAGGGTAATGGAGTGGGATCGTGGCTATCGCCGTGGCTCGCCATGTGGAATCAGTTACGAGGAGTGGAGCGGCATCCGCTGTCGTGACTTGTCATGGAGTGGTGGAATCGCACAGGATCCACCGTAGGGAGTGGGGCGGAATCGTGGCCATTAATACGGCCTGTCAGAAAGTAGTGGAGCTGCGTAGGGCCCGCCGCAGGGAGTGGGGCAGAATCGTGGCCGTTACTGTGGCCTGCCAGGTGGTCCAGACTTGTCGGCCGAAGTTCGGTTGGAGTCGGTAGTGAGGTCCGATATCCATAGGAGTTTGAGCGAGGTCTACCTGCAGTTGAAGTCGTGGGCAGAGTCCGACTCCCGTAGGAGTCCGGACGAAGTCTGTCTGCAGCCGTTGGAATCGAGGATGAAGCCCGGCTCCCGTAGGAGTCCGGACAGAGTCTTCCTGTAATTAAAGTTAAAGGCGAAGTTCGGCTCCCATAGGAGTCCGGACAAGGCTTACCAGCAGTTGATGTTGAGGACGGAGCCAGGCTCCTGTAGAAGTTCGGGCAGAGTCTACTTGCGGTTGAAGTTGTCGGCGGAGTCCGGCTCCCGTAGGAGTCCGGACGAACTCTGTCTGCAGCCATTGGAGTCGAGGATGAAGTCCGGCTACCGTAGGAGTCCGGGCGGAGTCTTCCTGCAATTAAAGTTAAAGGCAAAGTTCGGCTCCCATAGGAGTCCGGGCAAGGCTTACCAGCAGTTGATGTTGAGGACGGAGCCCAACTCCCGTAGGAGTTCGGGCGGAGTCTACTTGCGGTTGAAGTTGTCGGCGGAGTCCGGCTCCCGTAGGAGTCCGGACGAAGTCTGTCTGCAGCCGTTGGAGTCGAGGATGAAGCCCGGCTCCCGTAGGAGTCCGAGCGGAGTCTTCCTGCAAGTAAAGTTAAAGGCGAAGTTCGGCTCCCGTAGGAGTCTGGACAAGGCTTACCAGCAGTTGATGTTGAGGACGGAGCCCGGCTCCCATAGGAGTTCGGGCGGAGTCTACTTGCGGTTGAAGTTGTCGGTGGAGTCCAGCTCTCGTAGGAGTCCGGACGAAGTCTGTCTGCAGCCGTTGGAGTCGAGGATGAAGCCCGGTTCCCGTAGGAGTCCGGGCAGAGTCTTCCTGCAATTAAAGTTAAAGGCGAAGTTCGGCTCCCGTAGGAGTCCGGACAAGGCTTACCAGCAGTTGATGTTGAGGATGGAGCCCGACCCCTGTAGGAGTTCCGGCGGAGTCTACTTGCGGTTGAAGTTGTCGACGGAGTCTGGCTCCCGTAGGAGTCCGGACGAAGTCTGTCTGCAGTCGTTGGAGTCGAGGATGAAGCCCGGCTCCCATAGGAGTCCGGGCGGAGTCTTCCTGCAATTAAAGTTAAAGGCGAAGTTCGGCTCCCGTAGGAGTCTGGACAAGGCTTACCAGCAGTTGATGTTGAGGACGGAGCCTGGCTCCCGTAGGAGTTCGGGTGGAGTCTACATGCGGTTGAAGTTGTCAGTGGAGTCTGGCTCCCGTAGGAGTCCGGATGAAGTCTGTCTGCAGCTGTTGGAGTCAAGGATGAAGCCCGGCTCCCGTAGGAGTCCGGGCGGAGTGTTCCTGCAATTAAAGTTAAAGGCAAAGTTCGGCTTTCGTAGGAGTCCGGACAAGGCTTACCAGCAGTTGATGTTGAGGACGGAGCCCGGCTCCCGTAGGAGTTTGGGCGGAGTCTACTTGCGGTTGAAGTTGTCGGCGGAGTCCGGCTCCCGTAGGAGTCCGGACGAAGTCTGTCTGCAGCTGTTGGAGTCGAGGATGAAGCCCGACTCCCGTAGGAGTTCGGGCGGAGTCTTCCTGCAATTAAAGTTAAAGGCGAAGTTCGGCTCCCGTAGGAGTCCAGACAAGGCTTACCAGCAGTTGATGTTGGGGATGGAGCCCGGCTCCCATAGGAGTTCGGGCGGAGTCTACTTGCTGTTGAAGTTGTCGGCGGAGTCCGGCTCCCGTAGGAGTCCGGACGAAGTCTGTCTGCAACCGTTGGAGTCGAGGATGAAGCCCGGCTCTCGTAGGAGTCTGGGCGGAGTCTTTCTGCAATTAAAGTTAAAGGCGAAGTCGGCTCCCGTAGGAGTCCGGACAAGGCTTACCAGAAGTTGATGTTGAGGACGGAGCCCAGCTCCCGTAGGAGTTCGGGCGGAGTCTACTTGCGGTTGAAGTTGTTGGCGGAGTCCGACTCCCGTAGGAGTCCGAATGAAGTCTGTCTGCAGCTATTGGAGTCGAGGATGAAGCCCGGCTCCCGTAGGAGTCCGGGCGGAGTCTTCCTGCAATTAAAGTTAAAGGCGAAGTTCGGCTCCCGTAGGAGTCCGGACAAGGCTTACCAGCAGTTGATGTTGAGGATGGAGCCAGACTCCCGTAGGAGTTCGGGCGGAGTCTACTTGCGGTTGAAGTTGTCGGCGGAGTCCGGCTCCCGTAGGAGTTCGGACGAAGTCTGTCTGCAGCCGTTGGAGTCGAGGATGAAGCCCGACTCCCATAGGAGTCCGGGCGGAGTCTTCCTGCAATTAAAGTTAAAGGCGAAGTTCGGCTCCCGTAGGAGTCTGGACAAGGCTTACCAGCAGTTGATGTTGAGGACGGAGCCCGGCTCCCTAGGAGTTCGGGTGGAGTCTACTTGTGGTTGAAGTTGTCGGCGGAGTCTGGCTCCCGTAGGAGTCCGGACGAAGTCTGTCTGCACCCGTTGGAGTCGAAAATGAAGCCCGGCTCCCGTAGGAGTCCGGGTGGAGTCTTCCTGCAATTAAAGTTAAAGGCGAAGTTCGGCTCCCGTAGGAGTCTGGACAAGGCTTACCAGCAGTTGATTTTGAGGACGGAGCCCGGCTCCCGTAGGAGTTCGGGTGGAGTCTACTTGCGGTTGAAGTTGTCGGCGGAGTCCAGCTCTCGTAGGAGTCCGGATGAAGTCTTTCTGCAGCCGTTGGAGTCGAGGATGAAGCCCGGCTCCCGTAAGAGTCCGGGCGGAGTCTTCCTGCAATTAAAGTTAAAGGCGATGTTTGGCTCCCGTAGGAGTCCGGACAAGGCTTACCAGCAGTTGATGTTGAGGACGGAGCCCGGCTCCCGTAGAAGTTCGGGCGGAGTCTACTTGCAGTTGAGGTTGTCGGCGGAGTCCGGCTCCCGTAGGAGTCCGGACGAAGTCTGTCTGCAGCCATTGGAGTCGAGGATGAAGCCCGGCTCCCGTAGGAGTCCGGGCGGAGTCTTCCTGTAATTAAAGTTAAAGGCGAAGTTTGGCTCCCATAGGAGTCCGGATAAGGCTTACCAGCAGTTGATGTTGAGGATGGAGCCCGGCTCCCGTAGGAGTTCGGGCGGAGTCTACTTGCGGTTGAAGTTGTTGGTGGAGTCCGGCTCCTGTAGGAGTCCGGATGATGTCTGTCTGCAGCCGTTGGAGTCAAGGATGAAGCCCGGCTCCCGTAGGAGTCCGGGCGGAGTCTTCCTGCAATTAAAGTTAAAGGCGAAGTTCGGCTCCCGTAGGAGTCCGGACAAGGCTTACCAGCAATTGATGTTGAGGACGGAGCCCGGCTCCCGTAGGAGTCCGGACGGAGTCTTCCTGGAGTTGATTCTGCTGAGGACTTCGGCTGTGGGTATTTTATACCCAACACCAGTCTCCCTACTTCCGAGTTTGAATTTCGAACGAAGAAAGTACAGGGAGATGGGCACAGCCGAAACCGTCCCCTCGAATCCTGCGCACTGCCGCCCCCAGATATTTTGGCATTAAATGTGCGCGTGCTGAAGTCTTTTCGGATCGGGGCGACCTGAAGAGTCTTTTCGGAACTCCCGCCGAAACGTGATCCCAAGCATTGCGCTACAGAAATTTGCGAACAGTCAATCCTCGATAGCGGCGAATGGGACACATGGGACACGTGGCATGCACCAGTTGGCCTAGGGACACCCGCCGCCATAACTGTGCCAAGATCCGTTGGCTATTTAAACCCCCTACTCTTCCTTCGGGGCTTCATCCTGCCGAAAGGACGGCATCTTTCTTTCGTCTGAGAGCCTAACTACTCATCCACTTCCTCCGCACCAGCCCTCGCCGTCTTCAGCCCCTCGATTCTTCTCTAAGGGGTTCCCACATCATGCCCTCCACTCTGGAGGCCATCCTCAAAGGGATGTATAGGGCTTGGAGGAAGGCGAGGAGGAGAACAGCGGCCGGTGAGTTCGTCGGTCATCAAGTGGCCACTGAGGATCCCCGTCATTTCAAAGGGGGCTCAAGGGAGAATTCCTTCAACAACAGGGGTTCAATAACGGGGGCCGCCGGTAAAGGTATTCTGCCTGAGAATTTCGGAGTAGCAAGGTGGGGTGATACCGGTCAAAAGGACAGAGCTGTCGTCACAAGCTGTGGTGGGATCCTTGATGCCGTCGAGGTCGAGGAACTAGAAGCGGTCGACGTCGACGGTGGGGCAGTAAAACTTGTTGCGGGGACGGTGGAAGTAGCGCATGCCGACCTTGCCGGAGCATTTTGGACAGTGGCTACCACGGAGTATTCGGTAATGATGCATATCTCCGGCGCCACCGTTGCCCCCAGGGTGACTCCGATTCTTCTTGAAACAGGTCTTCGTCGCCGCTGCCGTTGCCCTTACCACCCCCGGAAATCTATCCCATCTTTTTCCCCCTGAGGTTGGGACTTCGGAGGTGGAGCGAAACAAGGCGGGGCGAAAGCCGATGAGCCCGTCACACGTACTGGACGATGCGGCTGGGAAGGACAGAAATGGGAAGAGAAGTTTGCAGCTCGAAGCGGCCTCCGGTGCATCCTTTCCAAACCGTGTTCGCAAGACTTGCAATGATGTATACATTTTTTTTTTCTGGCCCATCGGGTCTTGTAACGTACATCCTGTCAGTTGAAAAATGAAAAGGAGATTTTGTTACCTCGTCTGCATCTTGTATCAAGTAGTCATCTGTCGAACTTCTTTATTCTTCTTTCTTCTCTCTTCCTTCTTTTCTTCATTTCTTTTTCACGTCGTCCCAAGGTCATCGACGATCTCTTTTATTCATATTGGATTGTTATTTGCCAAGCTCCTTTTCGACTTTAACGCCGTTCGAAGATACCTGGTTGTCATTTTCCCGTCAATGGCTGCAAGCTCGCTTGGGGCCATTCGAGCCTGGGGTCCCTCCTAGGGCTTGAATTCGAGGATCCGAGCTTCTGTCACCCTAAGTAAGTTGTCCTGTTTTGTGTCGAAAACTTCCTCAAAAGCTGAGACTCCCGATGGGAGCCCCAGTCCTTGCGGTGATAGAGCTTTCTGTACCTCGATCGCTATCCATTTTCCAATCGTAGCTGTCATAGTCTGTTGCCTTCCTTTTTCCTTTTCGCTCGGAGTTTTTCTCCGCTGAAGTCAAGGCGAAGTTCGGCTCCCATGGGAGTCCGGACGGAACCCTCCTGTGATTGGAGTCACGGGTGGAGTCCGGCTCCCATAGGAGTCCGGGCGGAGTTCCTTGCAATCAAAATCAGGTGCAAAGTCCGGCTCCCGTAAGAGTCCGGGCGGAGTCTATTTGCGGTTGAAGTTGTCGGTGGAGTCTGGCTCCCGTAGGAGTCCGAACGAATCTTACCGACGGTTGACGTTGGCGATGAAGCCCGGCTCCCGTAGGAGTCCGGGCGAAGTCCCCCTTGGGGTTGGAGTCGTAGGCGGAGTCCGATTCCTGTAGGAGTCCGGGCGGAGTCTTCCTGGAGTTGATTCTGCTGAGGACTTCGGCTGTGGGTATTTTATACCCAACACCCTCCCCATCTGGTCTAAATGGAACCGGACCTTCAACTTTGCTCAAGTTAAGGCGAGGTTCTCCTCCTGTCCCTAACAGGGCTGTGGGGGCTCATATGGGCGTTGTAAGGCCTCTCCCCCCATCCGGTCTAAATGGAACCGGACCTTCAACTTTGCTCAAGTTAGGACGAGGTTCTCCTCCTGTCCCTAACAGGGCTGTGGGGGCTCATATGGGTATTGTAGGGCCTCTTCCCCCATCCGATCTAAATGGAACCGGGCCTTCGACTTTGCTCAAGTTAGGGCGAGGTTCTCCTCCTGTCCATAACAGGGCTGTGGGGGCTCATATGGGCGTTGTAGGGCCTCTCCCCCCATCCGATCTAAATGGAACCGGGCCTTCGACTTTGCTCAAGTTAGGGCGAGGTTCTCCTCCTGTCCCTAACAGGGCTGTGGGGGCACATATGGGCGTTGTAGGGCCTCTCCCCCCATCTGGTCTAAATGGAACCGGGCCTTCGACTTTGCTCAAGTTAAGGTGAGGTTCTCCTCCTGTCCCTAACAGGGCTGTGGGGGCTCATATGGGTGTTGTAGGGCCTCTCCCCCCATCCGGTCTAAATGGAATCGGGCCTTCGACTTTGCTCAAGTTAGGGTGAGATTCTCCTCCTGTCCGTAACAGGGCTGTGGGGGCTTATATGGGCGTTGTAGGGCCTCTCCCCCCATCCGGTCTAAATGGAACCGGGCCTTCGACTTTGCTCAAGTTAGGGTGAGGTTCTCCTCCTGTCCCTAACAGGGTTGTGGGGGCTCATATGGGCGTTGTAGGGCCACTCCCCCCATCCGGTCTAAATGGAACCGGGCCTTCGACTTTGTCGGGACGACGTTTCCCTTTCACTTCTGACACAGTTTGTGCGAATTGTTTAAAGACATGCAGGTATGCAACTTTCAATTAAAATGAAGTTATTGGTAGTACACCCGTAAGTTTTTCGAGTTCCACGATCGCGGAAGGTCGGCTCCTCCAAGTTCCTTAAGATAATAAGTTCCTGGCCAGACTACTTCTTTGACTTCATACGGTTCTTCCCAGTTTGGGGCGAGTTTCCCTCGGTCCTGAGGTTGCGAGACAGCAGCTCGTCGAAGTACTAGATCTCCTACTTTAAAGGCTTTGTTCTTGACCTGGGCGTTGTAATATCGAGCAACTTTCTGTCTGTAGGCTACCATTCGAACCTGAGCGATCTCCCGTCTTTCTTCCAGCAGGTCGAGGTTGGCTCTAAGACTTTGTGAATTTTGATGTTCGTCAAATGCCACGACTCGTGCCGACGGGAGTTTAAGCTCGATTGGGATGACGGCTTCCGTACCAAAGGCTAAAGCAAAGGGGGTCTCCCCCGTAGGTAACCTCTGGGTAGTTCGATACGCCCATAGCACATGATAAAGCTCGTCCACCCAAGTTTCCTTTGCTTTTTCAAGCCTTGTCTTAATCCCCTGCAAAAGGGTTCTGTTAGTCACCTCAGCTTCGCCGTTCGCCTGGGGATGCGCTACTGATGTGAAGTTGTGGGAGATGTTTAGATCTTCATAGAATTCGGCGAATTTCGCTCCCGCAAATTATCGTCCATTATCAGTGATTAGGGTTCTAGGCAGGCCAAACCTACACACGATCAATTTTCAGACAAAATCTTGTACTTTTGCTTTCATGATTTTTGCTAGTGGTTCAGCTTCAACCCATTTGGTGAAGTAGTCGATCGCTACGAGGAGGAACTTCCTTTGCCCAGATGCCATGGGAAAAGGGCCAAGGATATCCATCCCCCATTGTGCAAAAGGCCATGGGGCACTCAAGGGTGTGAGTTCAGTGGTGGGCTGTCTCTGGACGTTGGCGTACCTCTGGCATCGATCACACTTTTTGACATATTCAATCGAATCACGATGCATCGTTGGCCAGTAATATCCCTGGCGGAGCAGCTTGTGGGATAAAGATCTAGCCCCCAAATGGTTTCCGCAAATCCCCTCGTGTACTTCCCACAAGGCGTAGTCAGCTTTCGAGGGTCGGAGACATTTCAAGAGGGGCAAGGAGTATGATCTTTTGTACAATTTGCCCTCATAAAGGATGTACCGGGAGGCTTGATTTCGGAGCTTCTGAGCCTCCTTCGCATCCTGGGGGAGAACTCCTTCCTTAAGATAGGTTATCAGCGAGTCGACCCAGCTGGGCTCGTGGTCGATCTCCATTACGGGCCGCGATTCTTCTGTACTCGGGTGTTTTAGAACTTCGAAGAGGATGCCTCTGGGCAATTCGGTCGGAGCCGATGTCGCCAGCTTGGAGAGAAGATCGGCCCTGGTATTCTCCAGCCTGGGAATCTGTCTAATGTTGAAGCTGCTAAAGGCGGGGGTGAGCTCCTTTACCTTCTCAAGGTATCTGGACATACTATCCTCCCGCGCTTCATAACTCCCGCTGACTTGCCCCACCACCAATTGAGAGTCACTGTGCACCCGGAGCTGACTTATTCCCAGCTCTCTGGTGATCCTTAGTCCTGTGATCAGAGCTTCATATTTCGCTCCGTTGTTTGTTGCGGGAAACTCGAAACGCAGAGCGTACTCCACGATGACTCCCTCCGGACTGACCAAGATCAGACCTGCGCCTGCGCTCGACATGTTGGAAGATCCATCTACATAGAGGGTCCAAAAGCGATCGGAGGGATTGGCCTCTTTGTTGGGGGAGTTCGGTTGAGACTTCAGGTCGTCAACTTTGCTTTGCTCAGGTTCGGCCTCCTCCGGGATGGTGCACTCCACTATGAAATCTGCCAATATTTGGGCCTTTACTGCCTGTCTAGGTCTGTAGTTGATGTCGAATTTTGTGAGCTCAATCACCCATTTTGCCATTCTTCCGGAGGTGTCGGCCCGGTGCAAAACCGCCTTGATCGATTGATCGATGAGTAGCATCACGGTGTGCCCTTGAAAGTAGGGTCGGAGCCTCCGAGCTACAACCAACAAGTCGTAGGTCAGTTTTTCTAATTTGGTGTTCCTGATCTCGGCGTCCCTCAGCGCGTGGCTAATGTAGTAGACTGGTCGCTGGACTTTCGCTTCTTCTTTGACAAGGACGACCGCGAGGGCCATGGGAGAGACCGCTAGGTATAAAAATAGTTTCTCTCCAAGTTCAGGCTTTGCCAACAGTGGGGGTGAGCTAAGGTAGCTTCTTAACTCCTCGAACGCCTGTTGGCACTCAGGGGTCCAACAGAAGTTCTTCAGTTGCTTGAGGGTTTGAAAGAAGGGCAAGCACCGTTCGACCGACCTCGCGACGAAGCGATTAAGAGCCGCTATCCTCCCTGTGAGGCACTGAACCTCTTTGATCGACTTGGGGGCGGTCATCTCCTGGATGGCGCAAATTTTCTCTGGATTGGCCTCAATCCCGCGCCCTGATACCATGAAGCCCAGGAACTTTCCTGAGGTTACTCCGAAAGCGCATTTAGTTGGGTTCAGCTTCATTCTATACTTTCGGAGAGCGTCAAAGGTCTCCTCGAGGTCGGCGACATGATTCCTGGAAGACTTACTTTTTACGAGCATATCGTCCATGTAGACCTCCATGTTTCGGTCGATCTGCTCTTTGAAAATTTTGTTCACCAACCATTGGTAGGTTGCGCCCGCATTCTTGAGGCCGAAAGGCATGACCCTGTAACAGTAAAGGCCACGATTAGTAATGAAAGCTATCTTTTCTTCATCTTCCGACGCCATTCTAATTTGATTATAGCCGGAGAATGCATCCATAAAGGTGAGGAGCTCATGGCCTGAGGTCGTGTCCACCAATTGGTCGATTCGGAGAAGGGGTAGCTGTCCTTTGGACAAGCCTTATTCAGCTTTTTGAAGTCTATGCACATCCTCCACTTGCCGTTTGCTTTCTTGACCAGAACAATATTGGAAATCCAATCAAGATAATTGACTTCCTTAATGAATCTGGCCTTGAGAAGTTTATCCGCTTCCTCGGCTATCGCCTTCTGCCTCTCCGGGGCATGACTCCGGATTTTTTCTTTTGTCGGTCGATGCTTCGGATCGACTGCCAGGTGATGCTCCATGACTTCCGTGTCAATCCCCGGCATGTCTGCTGGAACCCAAGCGAAAATGTCCGCATTCCTTCAGAGGAAATCAATAAGATGCGTCCGCACCTCCTCCCCCAGGTTGGAGCCAATTAACGCCACATAATCCTCGTTCCCATCATTCAAAGGGATTGGTACCAGATCTTCGATTGGGCCGCCCCTTTCTTCGGTGAGGTCATCGTGAGCATCTAGTCCATCGACGGGACAGGGATCGCTTGATCGTTTCTTTGCAAGGCGATGTTGTAGCAGTGTCTGGCCAGGGCTTGATCTCCCCGGACCTCTCCGATCCCCTGTTTGGTGGGGAACTTCAACTTCAAATGGTAGGTTGAATCGACAGCTCGGAGAGCATTGAGGCCAGGTCGGCCAAGGATTGCATTGTAGGTGGATGGCGCCTTCACCACCAAGAAATTCACCAGAGCCCTGGATTGCTTTGGATATTGACCCGTGGCCACAGTCAAAGCTATCATTCCTTCCATCGGAACGGCGTCACCGGTAAACCCTACCAAGGGGGAGCAAATCGGTCTCAGATGACCGCCAAGAGCGGACATTCTTGAAAAGGCATCGTAGAACAAGATGTCGGCCGAACTTCCATTGTCGACAAGAATGCGACGGACGTCGTAATTTGCTATATTCAAGAAAACTACGACCGCATCGTTATGAGGGAATTGGACTCCCTGGGTGTCTTCTTCGGTAAAGGTTATGGGTTCTTCAACTTTTTGCCATTTGGGGGATACAGCTGGTATGTTGGTTGCCTCCCGCTGGGATCCCCTCGAAATGGTGTTGACAGAATCCGATAGAGGCCGATCGTCTGGCCACTCCTTGTCGGCGACCATAGTCGGAGGTAGTTGTGCGAAGGCCTCGCGAGAAGGCATCAGATGAGGAAAGGAGGAGTGGGTGCCGGATAAGATGATCGGAGGTGGATCCGTTGAGCGCTCCTTTAAGAATAAGGGTACTGCGAAGACACACCCCTTCCTCTAGCGCCAATCCTGTTGGTGCAAAAATCCGCTTGCACCGGAGAAGCTGGAGTCGAGGAAGTCGCGGTCACCGCCGGGACCTGCAAAGGAAGTCTAAACCGGAGGTGGGGTTGCTCCGGCAAGACCCTCCGACGCTCAAGTCAGTTCTCTGCCTCAACAAGAATGGAGTGCTCGAACGGAGAATTTAGCAGAGTTTTTAGATGAAAGTTGAAAGCTTATAGAATAATGTATCTGGGGTCCCCCTTTTATAGACAGAGGGGGCAACAAATTGATAGCGATGCCCGTAACCATCTGGTCGTGGGCTGCCCAGAGCCAGGAGGAATTTATTGCGGAGGGTAATGGAGTGGGATCATGGCTATCGCCGTGGCTCGCCACGTGGAATCAGTTACGGGGAGTGGAGCGGCGTCCGCTGTCGTGACTTGTCATGGAGTGGTGGAATCGCACAGGATCCACCACAGGGAGTGGGGCAGAATCGTGGCCGTTAATACGGCCTGTCAGGGAGTAATGGAGCTGCGTAGGACCCGCCGCAGGGAGTGGGGTAGAATCGTGGCCGTTACTGTGGCCTGCCAGGGGGTCCAGACTTGTCGGCCGAAGTTTGGTTGGAGTCGGTAGTGAGGTCCGGTATCCGTAGGAGTTTGGGCGAGGTCTACCTGCAGTTGAAGTCGTGGGTGGAGTCCGGCACCCGTAGGAGTCCGGACGAAGTCTGTCTGCAGCCGTTGGAATCGAGGATGAAGCCCGACTCCCGTAGGAGTCCGGGCGGAGTCTTCCTGCAATTAAAGTTAAAGGCGAAGTTTGGCTCCCGTAGGAGTCCGGACAAGGCTTACCAGCAGTTGATGTTGAGGATGGAACCCAGCTCCCGTAGGAGTTCGGGCGGAGTCTACTTGCGGTTGAAGTTGTCGGCGGAGTCCGGCTCCCGTAGGAGTCCGGACGAAGTCTGTCTGCAGCCGTTGGAGTCGAGGATGAAGCCCGGCTCCCGTAGGAGTCCGGGTGGAGTCTTCCTGCAATTAAAGTTAAAGGCGAAGTTCGGCTCCCGTAGGAGTCCGGACAAGGCTTACCAGCAGTTGATGTTGAGGACGGAGCCCGGCTCCCGTAGGAGTTCGGACGGATTCTACTTGCGGTTGAAGTTGTCGGCGGAGTCCGGCTCCCGTAGGAGTCCGGACGAAGTCTGTCTGCAGCCGTTGGAGTCGAGGATGAAGCCCGACTCCCGTAGGAGTCCGGGCGGAGTCTTCCTGCAATTAAAGTTAAAGGCGAAGTTCGGCTCCCGTAGGAGTCCGGACAAGGCTTACCAGCAGTTGATGTTGAGGACGGAGCCCGGCTCCCGTAGGAGTTCGGGCGGAGTCTACTTGCGGTTGAAGTTGTCGGTGGAGTCTGACTCCCGTAGGAGTCCGGATGAAGTCTGTCTGCAGCTGTTGGAGTCGAGGATGAAGCCCGGCTCCCGTAGGAGTACGGGCAGAGTCTTCCTGCAATTAAAGTTAAAGGCGAAGTTCGGCTCCCGTAGGAGTCCGGACAAGGTTTACCAGCAGTTGATGTTGAGGACGGAGCCCGACTCCCGTAGGAGTTTGGGCAGAGTCTACTTGCGGTTGAAGTTGTCGGTGGAGTCCGGCTCCCGTAGGAGTCAGGACGAAGTCTGTCTGCAGCTGTTGGAGTCGAGGATGAAGCCCAGCTCCCATAGGAGTCCGGGCGGAGTCTTCCTGCAATTAAAGTTAAAGGCGAAGTTCGGCTCCCGTAGGAGTCCGGACAAGGCTTACCAACAGTTGATGTTGAGGACGGATCCCGACTCCCGTAGGAGTTCGGGCGGAGTCTACTTGCGGTTGAAGTTGTCGACGGAGTCCGGCTCCCGTAGGAGTCCGGACGAAGTCTGTCTGCAGCCATTGGAGTCGAGGATGAAGCTCGGCTCCCGTAGGAGTCCGGGCGGAGTCTTCCTGCAATTAAAGTTAAAGGCGAATTTCGGCTCCCGTAGGAGTCCGGACAAGGCTTACCAGCAGTTGATGTTGAGGATGGAGCCCGGCTCCCGTAGGAGTTCGGGCGGAGTCTACTTGTGGTTGAAGTTGTCGGCAGAGTCCGACTCTCGTAGGAGTCCGGACGAAGTCTGTCTGCAGTCGTTGGAGTCGAGGATGAAGCCCGGCTCCCGTAGGAGTCCGGGCGGAGTCTTCCTGCAATTAAAGTTAAAGGCGAAGTTCGGCTCCCGTAGGAGTCCGACCAAGGCTTACCAGCAGTTGATGTTGAGGACGGAGCCTGGCTCCCGTAGGAGTTCGGGCGGAGTCTACTTGTGGTTGAAGTTGTCGGCGGAGTCCGGCTCCCGTAGGAGTCCGGACGAAGTCTGTCTGCAGCCGTTGGAGTCGAGGATGAAGCTCGGCTTCCGTAGGAGTCCGGGCGGAGTCTTCCTGCAATTAAAGTTAAAGGCGAAGTTCAGCTCTCGTAGGAGTCCGGATAAGGCTTACCAGCAGTTGATGTTGAGGACGGAGCCCGGCTCCCGTAGGAGTTCGGGCGGAGTCTACTTGCGGTTGAAGTTGTCGGCGGAGTCCGGCTCCCGTAGGAGTCCGGACGAAGTCTGTCTGCAGCCGTTGGAGTCGAGGATGAAGCCCGGCTCCCGTAGGAGTCCGGGCGGAGTCTTCCTGCAATTAAAGTTAAAGGCGAAGTTCGGCTCCCGTAGGAGTCCGGACAAGGCTTACCAGCAGTTGATGTTGAGGACGGAGCCCGGCTCCCGTAGGAGTTCGGGCGGAGTCTACTTGCGGTTGAAGTTATCGGCGAAGTCTGGCTCCCGTAGGAGTCCGGACGAAGTCTGTCTGCAGCTGTTGGAGTCGAGGATGAAGCCCGGCTCCCGTAGGTGTCCGGGCGGAGTCTTCCTGTAATTATAGTTAAAGGCGAAGTTCGGCTCCCGTAGGAGTCCGGACAAGGCTTACCAGCAGTTGATGTTACGGACGGAGCCCGGCTCCCATAGGAGTCCGGGCGGAGTCTTCCTGGAGTTGATTCTGCTGAGGACTTCGGCTGTGGGTATTTTATACCCAACATATTGTATTAGAGAAACTCTGATTAATCTAATTTAATACTTGGTTAGACTTAATCAAATTTTCTACATAGTCAATCAATTTTTTGATTTTAACCTTAGGTCTAATCCAATTAAAGAAAAGAATCTAATTTGAGCTAACCCATGCCCCATATTTTATGCAATGTCATTAGATCTTTAATCACAATTTTCAATCTAATTAACTCAACACTTAATTCTTAATTAAATTTTGCATCAACATGATTAAGATTTTGAAAATAATTTTTATATAAGTTTTTTATATTAAATCATAAAATTTTTTAGATCAAATCTAAATTTTTATAATTTTAAATTAAAATAATTTTGATTAATCAAGATTAGATATAACTAGTTTCTTTGCAACTTGCATCACATACAACAATACCTAGGGTTTCAAGATCTAGAGTTTTGCAAGAAAATAAGTTTTCTCTTTTGCTTTCTTCTTCATGGGACCACATAGTGGCACCCCTACATGCTATAAGAGCACCCCATTGAATGGGAAGAGAGAGTCATGAAACCCTACTTGCTCTTATGATCGGATGGCCTGATGATTACCCAATCCAAGTACTTTGCTACTCAGAACATCTAATTTGAACATGATAAAAATCAGATCTAAAAGTAAATATATTTAGATCTAATATAAATCATAAATATTCAGATCTAACATCATAAAATCAGATCTAAAGGTATAATAAATTATATCATAATAACTATAGCTCTGATACCAATTGAAGGAAACATAGGTAGTGCTATGCATGCAATTTCAAAAATTTTGTGAAACAAAAAAAAAAGATTAAATAATTTAATCTAAATTATATGCATAAGATCTAATCTAGACTACTATATTATAATAAAGTATATAAAATATTATATACTTTAGATCTAAAAATAAAAACTCACATCGAACTCATCGATACTAAAATTTTAGATCTAACTATTAGATCTAACGATATGATCAAGATAGGTTAGAAACAATTACCAAACCAATGAGATCTTGATCTTTGCTTGTCCAATAGTTAAAAAAGATATTTCTTAGGTTACTTACAGCCACACAAAGTCATCTGGTCTCTACAAGAAAATCCACGTGAAGACTGGCGTAGATCAGGAGCTTAGAGGTGCTAGCATGTAAGCAAATTCGATGGTTGATCTCTTCTTTTTTCTTTAAGCACTTTAGATGCTCCAAAGGATGAAGGAATCTAGAGGAGGAAGAGAGGAGGAGAAGAAGAGCTCTAGAAAAATAAAAACTAGCAAGAAAATTAATATATGATGCCAAGAATAGGGGACCCCTTTTTATAGGCAAGGACTAGGGTTTTTTATCCAAGGGATGGGTGCCAAGAGTCCACACCAAAACCACTTTTGGTGTCCCAAAAAATTCCAGAAAGGGCTTTGTGCCATGGAGAAGGAATCTAAAGTCTCACACATCTAAAAACTTTTTAAGAAAAATAAAAAAAAAATTATGGTGCCAGCAACCTTCTTTATATGAAAAATTTCTTTCCTTATTTTCATCTTATCTCTAATTCGGATCGCATTCGAATTTGACAAGAGATAGGATTATGAGTCATCAATCATTGCTGCCCACCCTTATTGGGTCTACTATTTTGACACCAAAAAAGGTCAAGCCAAATCCTATTTGGCATGGAGATAAGGGCATAGGTCTAAGTATGGTGCAAGGAGATAAGGATAGAGTCTTAGTCAACTTGGACTCTTTATTTTTAATTTGATTCTAATCCAAATCAAATTTGGATTGAACTCACTGATAGAAATGAACCTAATCTAATTAAAAATCTAAATATCTCAATAAATTTTTAATCTAATTAGGAATTAGCTAATTTCAAATCCTGATCGAATCAGGATCAAATTTTTTTTTATAATCAAGATGAATCATATCAAACCCAATCTGAGTCAAACTGAATCTAATTCAATTAGACTTGATCCAAAGCTTTTTATTCAATAGAATTGAATCAATTACTAATTAATTATTGATAGTAGAATTCTAGTGTCAGTGGGACTCTCTTTCAGAGTCTCAGTTTTAGTCAGACTCCTCATCAGAGTCATAATTCAATTGGACTCTTTAACCATCAGATCTGATCAAATCTTGTAATGCGTATGATCCCATAGGTTTGAACCTAAGCTGGTAGCATAGGAATAATTTTTTATACTAATCGATGCAACCATCTAGCAATGGTGACCCAACGACCAGATAGGTCGAAGTATTGCAAAGTAACATTCTAGAACCTACTGGCGTATGATTACCGTATAATTCATCCTTTTGACCTTAATGCTCAAGGTGACCTAGGATTTAACTGTCAATCATATTGTATTTTAACCTTTCAAATTCATGTCATGGATCACCCTGACCAAGATTTTACTAAATTAAAATATACTGATTCATATCTCCTACTAATTTAGAGGGGTCAATTCCATCTGAACTCACACACCAACTTAATAAGTACTTGACTGTACTTAGTATCCTTCCATCACTAAATTAAAAACTCAAATAGTTTGATACTAAAGTACAGTGAGTTGCTTACAAATCATTGTAGTGGTCTCAGGTCTGAAAAATACTTATATCCATACCCTTCATAAGCTACTCTTGACAGCAGAGTGCTCGACACATGATCACATTCGATGTGAATGTACTCCTATATTTCATCTGTAAGCCATAACAGTGTCTCCACACTCCTTGACTAAGAAGATAACCAAATCATATGGCATACAATGACCTATATTTGATATTGCTATCATCCTATTAATAACATATCATTTGGTCACGAACACTTTTAAGGACTAAACAACAAATCTGCCTTTGTCATTCAATTATAGTCCTAAGGACTTCATTACAACATAGGAGTTCAAATATGGATAATTTGTAATGATAATATCAAATAATTTTTATTAATAAATATTCATATACAATTACAAAAATGAGCACAATCATCAACAAGCTAACGATTGGCTTTGAGATATATTTTTCAACAACTGGATAGGTTTGAACCAAGCCTGGATAGGAATAAATTTGTGAACCCTTTTGATCTTTCTTTCTTCATTCTTGAAGAAATCAAGAACTTTTCTTAATCTCTCAACTAATCAAAAAGAGCAACAACCAAGAAATGGTTATAACTGACTCCCAACAACTTGAGAGGAAGAGCATAAAACTATCTAGAACTTGGCACCAACCAATAGACACCAATTAGCTAGAAGGATGCCGCCCACTTCTCCCTAGCTCCAAGAAGGATGCCTAGAGAGAGAGGGCATGGGCTAGAGAGAGAGGAGAGGGAGGCGTGGGCATAGTAAGGATAGCGGCAAGGAAGAGAGCAAGTGAGATTATGAGACGAGTAAAGCTAGGGCCCTTTATATAGACAACATAAGGATATCCTAATCAAATTATGATTCCTCCTAATCATATTAGAAAAGTCTTAGCTTAAATATACTTGGACCAAATAAATGAAATGCCACTCATAACTCACCCACACTCACACCCCATGTTAGGCGTCCCATCATATGGGATCCAATAAAAAGTCTCAAATCAGTCCACATAGTTTCATAAATTTATTTCCATAGTTTTTAATAAATAAAATCAAAAAATTCTTTTTTGATTTAATCCAAATCATAAATTAAACATCCAATCATTAGATCTTATTGAATCAAATTCAATTAGATTCAAATCAAGTATAGGAATTGGCCAATGCTTATCATATAAGCAAACCAACTATAAGAGAAATTGGGTTCATCCAGATGCTAGCAAGATTAACATGAACCCAACAGGATATTTTTAAATCTATATTTATTGGTGCTTCATAAGCCCAATTATGACTAATCAAGGTCTTCTCCCTTTATGTGTGACCCCATGGTTCAATTCTATCTAGTAGTGAAACATACCATGATCTCTATCATAGGTATCATTAAAATTTTTTTCAGTTGGTCGGAACAGTTTCACTCTAATTTGACAAGGATCATTGATCCAAAATGATCCTATTAAGCTCTCACAATTTTCTAGTGACATCTAGGAATATGTAGTGACAACCAAACAAAACTGAAATAGAACCTCTAGATATAGTTAATGTATGATATAGTCTCTCTATCATGGGTTCTGACTAAATGGCAAGTCATGGATAAATCATCAAATCTCATCATCAATCATATGATAGATTCGATCAGCTCAAGTCTAATAGTGATTCTAAATAAAAACTTTTTTTCATGAATCACACTGCTGTGGCCATAGACTTGTGGACTCAGCTTCTTAAATCTTTTAGGACTACTCCTCTCTATCAAGGTCGATAGATCCCATATAGATGCACACGTTGCTCGCACAGCTTAACCAACTGAAGCCAACATCCACTACAAAAATTTATGATTGAGTTAATATTTATGTGTAGTTAAATTATAATAGTCTTACTATGAGCAACTGTGATACCGCAGATCAAAAGATTAGTCACAAAACTATAGTATCGAGATAATCACTGACGATCGAATAAAAATTCATATGATCTCTCATATGGTCATGCTCAGTATAAGTTTTTCTCTAACAATTATCTATATTTTTTACTTAGTGTCTCTACACTGTAGACTAGAGATTCATCTATCCCGAAGAAAGTAAATCATGCATCAATTTATCTAGATGAATTACCATCCCCAAGACTATCCTATGCTTAGAAGCAATTTAGAAATCGATCATACATGCCTCTAATTCTCAACACCTGAGAATATGTATTTTAGCATCAATTTCAAAAATGATTCAAGGATACATAACACTTGAATGAAAAATAAAAACTTATCTTTTATTGATTAAATCAATAGTTTAAGTATAAATATGTGTCATAGAATAAAAATATATCAACCAACAATTGACTTCTTGGACATACATCTAACAAGTTCTCCTAAATCCAATAGGATTTCATTAAATCCTAATCTAATTAAAACTTCATAAGCTTAATTGATTAATTCAAGATCAAATCTCTTAATGTGTGATCCCATAGATTCTATTCTATCTGGTAGTGAGATATATTATGATCTCTATTATAATATCATTGAAACTCCTTTCGAAGGGTTGGAATAATTTTAACTCTATCCTTCGAGGGTCATCGATCATCAAGATGATGCTCGATGAGTCCCACAATCCACTAGTGACACCTAATAGTTTGTAGTGATAATCTAGTAGAATAAAAGTATGAACCCTTAGGTGTAGTTATCATATGATTTAGTCTTTCTATCATGAGTCCTGACTTAGTGGAGGCCATAGAGAACTCGTCAGACCCCATCGACAGTCATATGCCAGATTGGCTTGACTCGAGTTCACTTGTGAATCTCATGAAAACTCTTTTTCAGTATTCACACTTGCTTTGGTCAAAGATTTTCTGAACTTAGTCTCGCAAATTGCATAGGACTTCTTCTTTTCTATCAAGGTCGATAGATTCCATCTAGGTGCATCCTACTCCTAACAACGAATTTGAACCTACTGTAGCCAACATACACAGCAAGGGTCTGAATGGTTAGAGACCAAAAGAACAAACAATCAAATTTAGTAGCCTCACGATAAATAGCAGATGACACCGCAGGTCAAAAGATCACTCATACTACTACAGCAATGAGATAACTACAGACAAGTGAGTAGACATCCAAGTGGTTTCTCGTGTTGGTCATGCTCAGTGCAAGTTGTTCTTTAATAACCACCTATACTCTTACCTCAGTGTCCCTGCACTACAGATCCGAGACTCATCTACCTAGAAAGAAGGTGATCCATGCACCGATCTTTAAATAGATTGATCACTATCCTCCGTGATGATCCTTTGATTGGGAGCATTTAGAAATTAACTACTAATTAATGTATGTCTTAAATTTTTAATATCTTGAGAATATATAAAATCATCTTTGTTAATTTTTAAGATAAATTATGGACACATAAAGATGATTGAAAATAAAAATATCTTTTATTAATAATAAAAGTGTTACAAGTATAAAGTTAAGTCCTGAAATTATAAAATATGTCAGTCAATAATTGACTTCTAGGACACTCATCTAACATGGCTTAGTCATTTCAAATACAAGACAGCTTTTGATCAGCTTAGTTATTGAAGACAAAAGATGATCTTTGATCGACTTAGTCATTGAAAATATAAGACGGTCTTTGATTGACTTAGTCATGACAAACATAAAATAATATTTGATCAGCTTAGTCATTGCAAACATAAGATGGTCTTTGATCAACTTAGTCGTCGAAAATATAAGACTGCCTATGATCAGCTTGGTCACTGAAAATGTAAGTCGACTTAAAGTTAGCCTGTCGGTTGAAAAAACCTCCTATTGGCCCTAAAGACTAAGGATGGCCTCTAATTGGTTAGTCTACTGGCAAGCCTTTAATTAATTTCATGTTCAAACAAAATGGTCCCTGTCGGCTTGACGGAAAAATAATCATCGAAAAATGCACATTCGAAACACATGGATAAAAGTGGAACACTTTTTCATTAAGTATTTACAAAAAGTGATGCTCTAGGCACCACTCCAAAAAAAAAAAGTGAAGAAGAGAAAAGAAAAGAAAAACAAAAGAAAGGATGAGAGGGCTTATTCCTCATCCAATGAAAAGGCCCCCACCTCTTCATCACTATTCCCCAAGAGGAGGTAGTGGAGGTCCAATTACGACATCATCCACCACCGGCGGGCCTTATAGTCCTCGAATCTAAGGATAAAGATAGTGGCGGCGATGTCAGTGGCATCCTTCTCGAATGCCATGGAGGCCTTGTAGTCCCTGACACAGTGGTCTCGGATCGCATGAGAAATCCACTCGGCCTAGGAGGCACCCTCACCCCTAGAGGATGGCGAAGATCGCAAAGCCGATGGTGCCCTATGAAAGGACTGCCCAAGCCACCTTGCCCTCCTTCGAGCCTCCCTCTCGATGGTCCTCCGCTCCTTCACTAAGTTCTTAATGGCTTTCTTTGAAGGCATCAGGGTGGCGAGAGGGAAAGAAGATTTTTGTAGGAACTACAAGAAGAAGGGTGAGAGATAGAGTTCAACCGACCGTCAACCTCCATTTATAGGCATTAGCATCCGCACCAATCACCAATCGTTGGCCTGAAAGATGCAACCATCCTTCGGGCCATGAATAGCACATTTTTCCAACTTTGGAAACCAACACATGTGATGCCTCGTGGACCAGCACGTCGCCACATGGTGCATCCCCAAAGGACTGATGTCCCTTCTCAGATTTCATCCCATCAAAAAAAGTGGCACTCATCATTCTCTACAACCATCGCTTGCCCCAATCAAACTCATATTTAATGACTTCAAAGTTATGAAACATCATGGCACCCTCTACGATTCACATGTGATGAAAAAAATATCGAGGAGTCCTCATCGAAAATAGAGAATCTCTCAAACTAGGATGGACAACGATGTCAGACAGCATCACGCAACAAAAGAAAAGGCAACATAAGATAAGCATTCATTATTGTATTTAACAAGTGCAAGAGCATCGACGATCTTAGAAAATTTTACATTCAATCATGACCAGCTCCAGTCTCTGAGGCCTCATCGGGAACCTCCTCATGGATTTCCTCAGCAGCAAGATCAAGCTCATGGAACTCCACACCCCTGGACCTACCCCGAGTGGTGGAGGGTATAGCATCACCTTCGAGAGAATTTTTGGAGAGATCAAGCCCCGAAAATGCCATCTTAATCTAGTTCTGGCATGTCCAGAATCTAGTTATATAGCTTGCATCAAACATACGCCAGACCATGTCTCTGGAGATGCAAGATCACCCAATCCATGTCTGACCAGGCTTTGGGTTCTTGTGACTACCTTCCGACTCTCCCTCGGCCTATATTTGATGACCACATTGTTCGAGTGCTCAAGCTTAGAGATCTTCTCTTGGATGGTATGGAGGTCCTTCTAAAGCTATGCCAAATAGTCAGCGAAGCACCTTCTCACCTCTTTGGCAGCACCCTCCGATGACTCCAGTTTTGAGATCCTGTCCTGAGACCAACAGAGTCGGAGGTGGATGTCCTGCTACCTGATAGCGGCACCCCAAGTGGTGTCCTCTATGAGCTTGGATAGCCTTGCAGACTCAGCCGTCAATTGAGCTTTCTCAGTAGAATATGTGATGACACTCTGACGTTTGATCATCCTTAACTGATCGACTTCTATCGAGGCCTCATCTAACGCTTTCCTGATCTTGGATAGTTCTTTCTTTCGAGTAGTAGCCTTTTTATTTAATTTTTTAACACTCCTTTCAAGGTCAGCTATACAAGACCCGATCCTTGCTGTAGATGTCGTCAATAGAGCCTCGACAATAAGAATCAAAGAAATACATTCGACAAGAGTGCACAGACATAACTGGACAAGTAAAAGAAAAGCGACATGAATTTCAAAAGATGAAATGATTGTTTCATTAATAACTACTTCCTTACAAAGAAAAAGAGAGAGAGAAAGTACAGGTTTCATTTTTCAACCTCACCTTGAGGAGTGGAAAAGTCGAGCGCGACTCTTGAAGGACCCAGGGATGCTTCAGAAGGATCAATAGCTTTGGAAGGACCAACAATGGATGGCAAAGAAACATCAATCATCATCTCTCCACTCCTCACCTACTCCTCAATGGCCTCAGAACTAGGAAGAGCTGGCTCAACCATAGCCTCCTCATCATCCTCATCCTCATCTAAAAAGGAGAGGTCGGCCTTAGGAAGTCAAACAGCAACCAGGCGATGGCAATAGTCGAATTCGATCCCATATCCCTTATTGAAAGAGTCTTGACCATATTCAACCAAGGCATTGTAGTATTCCTCCAATGCCTTATAGCTATCAACTGCCTTGGCCATCTCCTGCTTGAATTCTTTCGAGGCCTTAAAGGATTCCACGGTCGATCGATGGGCCTCAACAACTTTCTTCTCAGTTTCCCACCTAGCCTCGATAACCTAATCTTTAGCCCCGCTCCTTGACCTCGGCAACTCACTCCTCGACCTTCTGTTCAACCTCGGCAAGCTTTGTTTTGGCCACCTGAAGCTCCTCCCCTCTTTGTGCAAGCTCGACAAAAATTTTATTGAGGGATTCCCTTAGCTTTTCAACTTTTGCCTTGGTCGTGTCGGTGTGCACATGCACTTCTACGGCATTAGATTTAGCTTTTTGGTGCAAAGCTCTATGGATCTCCACCTTGCACATATGATTTAAAGTGTCAACTAAAAAATGATATCTGTAGAGGGGCTATAATTAGCAGAAAGGTGAGAGGAGAAGTCCAAGAATGAAACTAGGGATAAAGAGGGCACCTGATGCATGGCAGTCATTGAGTACTGTTGTAGGTCATCGAAGCCCATGTCAACAATGCCCTTCAGCTCTATAGGAAGAATCAATCTTTTGGTTAGCTTTTTGATAACTCTCCAGTCATCAAATGTTGCATCCTCAAGAATGGAGTCAAAGCGGGTATCAAGATCCATTTTATTGGAAGGAGGAGGCATGCTACTTGCACCGACAGTAGTAGGAAGCTGAGTGGAAGAGGACAGAATCCCATGAGGAGGCATCGGAGCGGCAAGCAAGGAAACCATGGGAGGTGGAGATGCCGGCATTGGAGCGACCACAGAAATTGGAGCTAGAGCTAATGGAGTCAGACTTGGAGGAGTGGGAGTTGCTAAGACAACTGTGGCCTCGATCGCGAAGCCACACTTATCCATAGCCTTTCCTCGGCTGGTCACTGAATTCTTGGAGGCACCTTCAGGTGTGGAAGCTTTCCTCTTCTTCGGAAGGTTCCACTTTATTTTGGTGATGTCCTCGGGCCTCATCTCTACAAGTAGTTGAACTTGGTTAGCAATCTCAAAGAAAAAATTGAATAAGGTGGACAACTACGGTACTCACCCTTAGGGTCTTCCTGGCTGAGTCCAGTGTTGAAGAGGGCCTCATTGGATACCAACTCATCGGCTGAGGGAGCCTTGAAGTCTTTGAGGGTTCTAAAGTGACCCTCTTCCTCAGCCTCCAGCTTTGGGACCTTGAATGCTGAAGCCTCCAGTGGACCCTAGCTCGACAAATCCTAATCCTCCACTATAGGGCTAGACACAAGCAAGAATCGCTCCTACCCATGAACGGAGGAAGAAGCACCCTTGATCAGAGGAGAAACCCTCCTTTGGAAAGAAAAATACCATCAATCTTTGGAGTAAGGATGCCTCTTGATGGTGAAAAAAGAGTGAAAGAGATCAACAGATGGTCGGACACTAGCCATGATACAAAGGACCAAAAAACCTATTATAAACCTAAAGGAGTTTGGAGCAATGGCACAAAAGGACAAACCATAAAAACAAAAAATATCAAGGATGAAGGGATGAAGGGGAATCCTTAAGCTTGCTAGGAGTGACTCTTCATACACAGTAAGCCGACCGAGGGACGGGCTATCTATGTGCTTGCTTGCCATGGGGAGTTCAAGATCAAAATCGAAAGGGATCCCCTACCAAATCCATATCCGGCTCAAATCATCCAGATTCAACATAGAGTTATAATGATTGGGACCTAGCTTGCTCTTCTCGACCATCCTCAAACAAAAGAACTAAAAGGATATCTAAAGAAAGAAGGAAAGAACAAGAAAATAGATGGGCAAGAAAGAAAATCCACTTGAGAATGAAGGAAGGAGATAAAAAAAGTGAAGCAGTCATCAAGATCTTCAAAAATCCCTCTGAAGGATGCACTGTGGAAGAAGAAGGAAAACCTCTTTTTCTAAGAAGCTACAATAATGAAAGAAGAGAAGGGAGGAATCAAAGAGCCTGGTAGTAGTCGAAAAAGCTAGGGACAGGCACCTCTCCTATTTATAGCTAGAAAAAGATAATGCTTGGATATCCAATCATGTTTTTCCCAACAAGTTGCAGGGCATTGCACATGTGGCATCTCTCCATTCGATCGACCACTACCGTCAGTTACACAAATCGATGCCATAATTCGAAAAAGACATGTTGAAATGATGTCTATTTAATTTCATCATGATGACTCAAGTCGTGTCACCTCACTTCCACCCCAAAAGTCAAGCATGTCCCATCAATTGAAGAGCCTTTTCACATTAGTGACGGCACTATTAGTGACGGCATTTCCATTGTAAAAAATAAAAGATATTTTTTATTTATTATAATTATTAATGATGGTGTGAAAAGTATTAGAGATGGCAAATATTATTACTAAATAATTATTAGCAATGGAACTATTAACGATGGAATGTTCGTCGTAAAAAAAATTTTTTTTTTTCTATTTTTCTTTGAATATGATATAATTTTAAAATTTAAAATTCATCTTCACTATTCATTATCTCAATAATTAGCCATAGAGTATCATCAGAAAAGACCACCTCGATCTAGTGGCCTTAGGTATGTCGATCATTAAAATTTAATTTCGATGGTCACGAATGATCGCATAATGATCTAATAGATAGAGACCATCGATGGATTCAAAAATTTATAGCAATAATCATGATGATATTTATAATATACTATTAATATTTTACTTCAATCGAGAATCATTATCATGATCAATTTAGTATAGAATGATTTGAGCCATTAAATAAAAATCAAGTGATCAAAAGGGCAAATGATGTCCGATTATAATATATTTTTTTTTAGATAAATGATCTTTTCTAATACTTTGATCATTTGTACGGTAGTGAACATAAAATTCAAATTGTGCATATATGAACGATCCAAAACTATATATCTCTTGATACTCATTCTTAAAGTTCTTACGTAATTATGTTTGTGCTTTTATATGATCTGCTTAATGTAGATGGTTCATATATGTATGATTTATATTTTATGATCACTACCGTATAAATAATTAAAATAGTAGCAAAGATCATTTAACTAAAAAATCATCTTAATTGGACATCATTTGTCCTTTTGATCACTCATTTTTTATTTAATGGTCAAAATTATCTCATGCTAAATTAATCATGATAATGATATCTGATTCAAGTAAAATTTTAATAATGTGCTAAAAATATCATTGAGATCATTGTTAATGATTATTAACGATGGATTTTAGCGACGACAAATATGCTATTATCGACAGCATGAGCGACAGCATGTTTGTTGTCGCTAATAGTCTACCATATAAACCATCATGAGGAAAAAAATTTTTGCTCATCCACATATTCTCTCCCATTCCCACCCCTCATCCTCCTCTCACTAGTGCCTTCACCCCCTAACTCCCCTTTCCTCCTGTCTCTCCAATGTCCCATGACCACTCCGACACTGCCGGCCCCATCCCCACACCAGCCCGACCCAAAGCTAGCCCTGCGGCCCCTGTCCTGGTCGACCTTGTGGCCCTTGCATCGACCCGATCCCGTCGGCCCCGTAGTCCCTACCCCATCGCCCCCAGCCTGCGGCCCCACCCTGCTGGCCCCCGAGCCCTTGCCCTGACCCCGACGTCCTTGGCACGACCCCGAGGGCACCCCGAGCCACCGTCCACTAGATCCCAAGTCCTCGACTGCCTCCCACCTTCCCGAGCCCCGATTGAAGTGAATTTCAGTGCAGGGGTAAAACGATAATTTTAAAACTATTTCAAAATTATAATTTTACAGTAAAAATTATTAATTAATCTAATTAATTAATATGTATTAACTCTACACAAGGATATAAATATGATATATATAGCATACATTTAAATTTGAAATTTCAAATTCTACAGTAAATATTTTACTGTTATGTGTTCAGAACACATTACCTTCGTGCAGGTAGTCGATTGTCACAGTCTGATCACCGTCTGGATGGTTTGATCATTGCAATGCAGCCACACAGTATGTCTGGCCTCTGTGGATCATCCACACGAAGCTCCTAGTCTGATCGGCTCCTCACGAATGCTAGTTCATTGCAGAATCCTTTCGACGACTGATGCTGATCGAACTCCTTTGATCGATGTCTGTCGATTCTTTGAATACTTTGGATCATTAGCAGAGATAGTAGAGAGGTTGATGAAGTTCTCTCTGAGGTTTGGTGGGCTCACGACACTCGTAGCTCACCTTCTCACTTCCCGAACCCTAGGCAGAAACCCTAGGGTACTCACAAAAGACCCTGTGCCCAAAATCTTTCTTTTCTTTTCTCTCGAAATTTTTTGAACTCTCAATCTCATGCACAAGGCCTTCTCACACAACCTCTCTCTCTAAGAAAGTCATACGCACACCCCACCTTCTCTTCCCTTTTTAAAATAGTGCAAGATCGCGTCTCTACCGCATCTTCACCGCATGAGAGGATAAAGCTAGGTGGTTGCTCACTTGAATTCAAATCGAATTTGAATTCAAATGCCAACCAACCAATCTTTATCCACTCTTGGCATGAGAAGAGAGGGGCATGGGCTCTTTATGCGTGGAGAGTCTACACAAGAAACATTTTTCTCATGTAGAGCAAGGGCTGCACAAATAGATAAGGTGGCGCATGGGTTAGTTGCCCATTCAAATTCAAACATCATTTGAATTTGAATGGCCAACCAACCAATCTTTATCCACCCAAATGGTGCACAAGGGAGGGATGTGGGAAGGCTTCTGTGTGGGAGAATATTTATGAGAACTCATTTCTCATGAATTCAAATAGGCGTAGGTGAGGTGGCGTAGAGAGATAAGTCAAGGTGGTTTCAAATATTAAATCAACCTAATTGAACCAACCTTATTAAAATAGGTTAGGCACAATTAGACTAAGTTAAATCCAACACAATTAGGCTTAATTAAGCTCAATAAAAGCCTAATCAAATCAAGAATTGACTAAGCCCAACCTTTGTTCAGATCAGGGACCAAACCACCTTGGCAATTAGGTCTACTCTTAACCTAATCGGGTCAAACCCAACTGAATCCAATTCAATTGGACTTGATTCAAAAATAATTACTCAATCAAATTGAGTTAATTAGTGATCAAATCACTAATTAAACCTCTCATAAATACTGATCCAAATTCGATGGGCAATCGGGCATCAAAGTCCATCGATATGAAACCTTGATCGAAGAGTCCCAAACCAGTGAGACTCTTGACCCCGATACCCAAAATATGTGGAACTCATGATCAGAGAATCCTGATTCTCGATCACAAAGTCTCAGACATGTAAAACTCAGAGTCCCCAAGTATTAGGACTCTTGATCGAAGAGTCCCAATCCAGTGAGACTCTTCACCAGCCATCAGATCAGATAGGAACCTCTAATGTGTGTGACCCCGCAGGTTCGAACCTAAGCCGGTAGCATAGAAATTAATTTTTATACTAATCGAAGTGACCATCTAGCAATGGTACCCGACATCCAGATAGATTGAATAGTCACAATCGCAACATTCAGAACCTACGCGAATATGGTTACTGTATAATTCATCCCTTTTGACTCCTGTGTATAGGATAACTCAGGGTTAAACTGTCAACCCTGATCAGATCATCTGAATCATGCTCAACTCAATCAGTCCTATGACTCCTCACTAGGACTACCCTAGCTAAGATTTTGCTAAATTAAAATACGACTGTACATAGATCCTGAACTGGAGTGGCCAATCTCATCTTGACACATGCACCGACAAGTCAAGTACTTGACTACACCCAGCAGCCTTCCATCACTGAATTAGAAATTCAGGTAGTCAGTGCCTAAGTGCAGTGAGTTGCTTGCAAGTCACTGTGGCAGTCTCAGGTCAGATGGACAGTTATACCCATATCCCATCAGAGCAAATCTTGACAGCAGAAAAAGCTCCGGAGTCGATCATGTTCAGTGTAGATGTACCCTTACATCTCACCTGTATGCCATACCAGTGTCTCCACACTCCTTGGTTAAGAGGACAACCAACCCATATGGCACACAACGATCTATGCTTGATAAATATTGTTATCCTTGGTAACAATGTATCATTTGGTCACGAACAGGTTTAAGGACTAAATGACAAATCCTCCTTTATTGAGTCTAAATAGTCCTAAGGACTTCACCACAACACAGAAGTTCATTAGAAGATGAAACAATTTGTGATGAAAAATATCAAAATAACTTTTATTAATTTATAATTCATATACTAATACAAAAAAGAGCACAACCATCAACAGCCTAACGATTGGCTTTGGGACACTATTTCCAACAATCTCCCACTTGGCCTAAAGCCAATCGGTGCAGTATCTAATACCCATCTTCGACTTGAAGTCGTCGAACTCCTTCACCGCAATGGCTTTAGTGAATGGGTCGGCCAGGTTCTCCTTTCTGTCGATCTTCTGAAGGTCGACGTCACCTTTATCCATGATTTCTCTGATAAGATGGTAGCGGTGCAGAATATATTTCGTCCGCTGGTGTGCCTTCGGTTTCTTTGCCTGAGCAATGGCTCCAGAGCAGTCACAGTAGAGCAGAACTAGACCAATAAGGGAGGGTGCTACTCTGAGCTCGGTGCGGAATTTGCTCAGCCACATCGCTTCTTTGGCAGCATCTGATGCAGCGACATACTCTGCCTCACAAACTGAACTGCCACAGTGTGCTGCTTGAAACTCTTCCAGCAGACAGCCCCACCATTAAGGGTAAAAATAAATCCTGACACACTCTTGCTATCATCATGATCAGATTGAAAACTAGAGTCTATAAATTCTATAAGTCTCAAGTTCGATTCACCATAAACAAGCCACTGGTCCTTAGTATTTCTCAAATACTTCAGGATGGTTTTAACAACCTTCCAGTGATTCTCCCCTGGATCAGATTGGTATCTACTCACTACCCCTAGTGAGTGTGCCACATCTGATCATGTACATGTCATGGCATACATGATAGATCCCACTGTCGAAGCCTATGAAATTCTACCCATATGCTCTCTCTCTTGAGGTGTTGTCGGACAATCCCTCTTCGAGAGAGAAATTCCATGGCCTATCGGTAGATAGCCTTTCTTAAAATTCTCCATGCTGAACCTCTTCAGCATAGTATCAATGTACGTGGACTGGGATAAGCCAAGCAACCTTTTAGATCTATCCCTATAAATCCTCATCCCTAGGATGTAGGAAGCTTCTCTCAGATCCTTCATGGAGAACTGTGACGACAGCCAAATCTTTATTCCCTGTAATGCAGGGACATCATTCCCGATTAAGAGAATGTCATCCACATACAATACAAGAAATACCACTACTGGACTATTAGCCCACTTATAAATGCAGGGCACTTCTCCATTCTTAACGAAGCCATACATCTTGATCGTCTTATCAAATGCATGTTCCAACTTCAGGATGCCTGCTTAAGTCCATAAATGGACCTCTGTAGCCTGCACACCTTAGACTCATCTGTGGATGTGAACCCTTAGACTCATCTGTGGATGTGAACTCTTCAGGTTGTATCATATACACCTCTTCGTCCAGCTCTCCATTTAGGAAAGCTGTCTTCACATCCATCTGCCAGATTTCATAGTCCAGATGGACAGCTATCGCAAGCATAATCCGAATGGATTTGAGTATTGCCATAGGAGAAAACGTCTCATCATAGTCTATACCATAACGTTGACGATATCTCTTGGCAACCAGATGGACTTTATAGGTCTCCACCTTTTCGTCTACACCTATAACATCCGACCCATTGGGCCTTAAACCCAGCCCAAAAAAAAAAATGAAAAAAACTCCCGTAGGGAGTCTTCTTCTCCCGACCGGCTCCTAATCGGAGTCGGAAACCTCATCAAAGAGGAGTCAAACTCCTCTCCTCTGGTTCTATTTAAAGGGTAGACTCTTCTCCCTTCTTCCTACCAAAGAATCCTGGAGCGAAACGACGAAGATCGTCGGAAATCGCTCACAGAAATCGTCACTGTGCCCTCCGTAATTCCTCGCCAGAGCTCGAGGTAAGCATGTGGTTCTCTTTCTCTTTTCTCTCCCTTCCTTCCCGTGCCGGTGTGCACGCTCGTCGGTGATCGGAGTCGCCAGATTTTGTCGTGGGAGAGGTTTCAATTTTTTTTGATTTTCGGACGTCAGTGGTCGTCGCCGGCCATCGATTTGGGACCCTTGGGATGGCGGTGCGCTCTCCTCCGACTACCGGCCATTCCTGTGCCGGCCGATCGTCGGTCAGCCAACAGTATGAGGGGACCATTCGATCCCCTGTTTCATTTTTTTTTCACCCAGGGAGGCCACGGGAAGTAGAAGAAGGAAGAAAAAAAAGAAAAAGAAAAGGAAAAAGGAAAAAGAAAAGAAAAAAAAGGAAAAAGAAAAGAAAAAAGAAATAAATAAATAAATAAATAAATAATAAAATAAAAATGAGAGAGAGTTTCTCTTTCTTCTCTCTCTTCTTTCAGTCTGAACCCTTACTTTCTCTCTCTAGAATTGGACTTTCTCTCTTTACTTTCTCTCTCCAAAATTTTTTCTCTCTAGATTATTTCTCTCTCTTGATGGATTTCTCTCTCTAAAATTATCCTTCTAAGATTAGCATAGTGAAAGGCTTCATTTTGATGATTTTGATCGAGTTTAGGAAAGAATCTGATTCTAAGTGAGATTTTGATTTGAAATTTGTTTAGATTTAATTTTGAATTAAAATTAATGTACAAATATAATTTTAGATAATAGGCACTGAAGAATCTCCTAGAAGTTAGTCAATCTATTCATTCAGTACTCTGTGAAAGGTAAGTAATGAATCATCTTCTCGAGATATTTCATATTTATTCTGAAAATAAATAATTATTCTTTAAAACTATGCATGATTTATGAAATTATATTTTGAAAGAAAAGTACTTTTGAAATATTATGGTACGTCGATTATGTACATGTTCAATGAAAAATTATGATATATTATGATACAAAAGTATTTTGATACAGATTGGATTTATGCTCTCAGCCTAACTATGTTTCAATAGGCCCCGCCAATGAGGATTATATATTGGTACTCAGTGGACCCTGCCAGTGGGGGTTGTGCACTGGTATTTGTAGACCCTGCCAGTGGAGGTTATGCACTGGTATTCAGTGGACCCCGCCAATGGGGGTTAAACGTTGGTCATAGTCGAGGCTGTTGAGTTTCAAGTGTTTTGAATCGAATCAGATTTATGATTATATTATATGTAAATATTTTGAAAAGATTGGATTTGTATAAAATCAGCATGAAATATATTTTTATATTTATTTATAGTATTATTTTTGAAAATTATATAATATCTGAAATATCTAGTTGAGATATTTGTTACTTAGTGGGCTGTCTAGCTCATTATCTTTCTTTCTATTTTTCAAATTCAGATAATTAATTACGAGCATGGGAAGAAATATTAGGATAGAACTTTTAGAGGCGAGATTTAGTATTGTCAACTTCATTGAACTTAGATCTATTATTTTATTTTTAGTAAAATTTTATTAGATGTAAGATATTTGATTTAATTACTTGAATTAAAGTTGAATAATAATTATTTGAATTTATTTCACTATGATGCATTGATATCATGATGAGATGCCTTGCATGCTTATGGAGAGAGTTCTTCATAAGTATGTGGCAGTTGCCGTGACCTCCTGCTCGCGATCTCGGGCCGGAGGCGTGACAATTAATATGGTATCAGAGCATAAGTGGATAAATTATGACACATAGAATTAGACATAGTATGAGTGTAGGTGGGTAAACATTAAAAATATTGAGATGTTAAAGTATGAGCATCATAATAAACCCATCCTAACAAATAGATAAATGAATCTAATAAAGTTTTACTACTACAAGGTTATCATGCCTCCCCGTAGAATGATAAGAACTGCTCAAGAAATTGCAAGAGAGACATCACAACCACAGGATGGTAGCACTCCCCATCTGACCAGTGGCATCCCTCAGGAGGAGGGAGTACAAGCACAACAACAAATACAACAGCAAATGCTTGAACAACAGCAAATACAATGAGATACACAACAACATCAGCATCCACCACCACAACATGGAGAGCAACCAGTACAACGGAACAACATTTCAGAATTTAAAAAGCTTGCTCCTCTAGCTTTCAAGGGGACTACTGAACCTTTGGAGGCTAATAACTGGATAATGGAGATGGAAAAGGCTTTCGCTGTCCAAGAGTGTCTTGATGAAGAAAAGATTTGATATACAGTTTATTTACTACAAGGAGAAGCATACAACTGGTGTCAGCGACTACAGTGCAAGTATGAACAAGACGGCGAAATACTTATCTGGAAAAGATTTTGGATTGCATTCTACGATCAGTATTTTCCTCAGAGTATAAGGATCCAGAAAGAGCAAGAGTTTATTTATTTGAAGCAAAAGGGTATGAGTGTGACTGAATATGAAGTAAAATTTACAGAGTTAGCAAAATTTGCTCCAAGATTAGTAGATGGTGAGCAAGAACGTGTTCATAAGTTTGAGATGGGACTGAGAACTGAGATTCGAAAATAAGTGATTCCATATGAATTGACAACTTATGCAGATGTGGTGAACAAAGCACTGATAATTGAAAGAGAAGTCAATGAAGAACGCATGGAAAGGGAAAGAAAGCAAAGAAAGAGAGCAAAATCAAATGATACACAAAGGCAGAATAATAAAAACATCAAAAGTTCAGCTAAGAAAGCAATAGATAATAAGACTCAACAGATTGATGGTGAGCAATGCTCCAGATGTGGAAAAAATCATGCAGACAAGGATTATCATTGGAATACAGGTGCTTATTTCAAATGTGGTCAGATGGATCATAAAATTGCTAGCTGCCCGCTAAATACTGAAAATCAAATTGGCCAAAGAAGTTATGAAGGACAACAGAAGGGGGGTGGATAGATTTTTAAAACCCAGAGAAGAGTTTATGCACTTACTCAACAGAATGCACAGGCTTCCAATACAATAGTGACAGGTAAGAAAAATTTTGAGGACGAAATTTATTTTTAGGAGGAAAGAATGTAACATCCGGCCCATTGGGCCTTAAACCTAACCCAAAAAAAAAAATGAAGAAGACTCCCGCAGGGAGTCTTCTTCTCCCGATCGGCTCCTAATTGGAGTCAGAAACCTTATCGCAGAGGAGTGAAACTCCTCTCCTCCGGTTCTATTTAAAGGGGAGACTCTTCTCCCTTCTTCCTACCAAAGAATCCTGGAGTGAAACGACGAAGATCGTCGTAAATCGCTCGCAGAAACCATCACTGTGCCCACCGTAATTCCTCACCGAAGAGGTCGTCGGAGCTCGAGGTAAGCATGTGGTTCTCTTTCTCTTTTCTCTCCCTTCCTTCCCGTGCAGGTGTGCACGCTCGTCGGTGATCGGAGTCATCAAATTTTATCATGGGAGAGGTTTTGATTTTTTTTGGTTTTCGGACGTCGGTGGTCATCGCCGGCCATCGATTTGGGACCCTTAGGATGGCGGTGCGCTCTCCTCTGGCTACCGACCATTCCTGTGCCGGCCGATCGCCGGTCGGCCAACCTAATGAGGGGACCATTCGGTCTCCTGTTTCATTTTTTTTCACCCAGGGAGGCCACGGGAAGAAGTAGAAAAAGGAAGCAAAAAAAAGAAAAAGAAAAGGAAAAAGGAAAAAGAAAAGAAAAAAAAAGGAAAAAGAAAAGAAAAAGGAAAAAAAAGAAAAATAAATAAATAAATAATAAAATAAAAATGAGAGACAGTTTCTCTCTCTTCTTTCAATCTAAACCCTTACTTCTCTCTCTAGAATTGGACTTTCTCTCTCTACTTTTGCTCTCTAAAATTTTCTCTCTCTTGATGAATTTCTCTCTCTAAAGTTATTCTTCTAAGATTAGCATAGTGAAAGGCTTCATTTTGATGATTTTGATCGAGTTTAGGGAAGAGTCTGATTCTAAGTGAGATTTTGATTTGAGATTTGTTTAGATTTAATTTTGAATTAAAATTAATATAAAAATATAATTTTGGATAATAGGCACTGAAGAATCTCCTAGAAGTTAGTCGATCTATTCATTCAGTGCTTTGTGAAAGGTAAGTAATGAATCATCTTCTCGAGATATTTCATATTTATTTTAAAAATAAATAATTATTCTTTGAAATTATGCATGATTTATGAAATTATGTTTTAAAAGAAAAGTACTTTTGAAATATTATGGTACGTCGATTATGCACATGTTCACTAAAAAATTATGATATATTATGATACAAAAGTGTTTTGATACAGATCGAATTTATGCTCTCAACCAACTATGTTTCAGTGGGCCCCACCAATGGAGATTATACGTTGGTACTCAGTGGACCCTGCCAGTGGGGGTTGTGCACTGGTATTTAGTGGACCCTGTCAGTGGGGGTTGTGCGCTGGTGTTTGTGGACCCTGTCAGTGGGGGTTGTGCACTGGTATTCAGTGGACCCTGCCAATGGGGGTTAAACGTTGGTCATAGTCGAGGCTATTGAGTTATGAGTATTTTGAATTGAATCGAATTTATGATTATATTATATGTGAATATTTTGAAAAGATTGGATTTATATAAAATCAGCATGAAATATATTTTTATGTTTATTTGCAGTATTGTTCTTGAAAATTATATAATATCTGAAATATCTAGTTGAGATATTTGTTACTTACTGGGCTGTCTAGCTCATTATCTTTCTTTCTATTTTTCAGATTCAGATAATTAATTACGAGTGTGGGAAGAAATATTGAGACAGAGTTTTTAGAGGCGAGATTTAGCATTGTCAACTTCATTGAACTTAGATCTATTATTTTATTTTTAGTAAAATTTTATTGGATGTAAGATATTTGATTTAATTACTTGAATTAAAGTTAAATAATAATTATTTGAATTTATTCCACTGTGATGCATTGATATCGTGATGAGATGCCTTGCATGCTTATGGAGAGAGTTCTTCATAAGTATGTGGCGGTTGCCGCGACCTCCTGCTCGCGATCTCGGGTCGGGGGCGTGACAGCACCCCTCTTCCTTTTGAAGACCCACTTACACCCTATGGATTTTACTCCTTCGGATGGATCAACCAATGTCCACACATCGTTGACCTTCATGGACTCCATTTTGGATTTCATGGCCTCTAGCCATTTCTCAAAGTCAGGTCTCTGTATTACATCCATGTAGGTGATCGGATCCTCATCATTTTCATCAAGTTCGACAGGATCGCCATCTCGGACCAAGAAACCATAGTATCTGTCTGGTTGATGTGGTAGTCTACCAGACCACCTTAAGGGTGTAGGAACAATGGGCTCCGGATCTGATCTAACCAAATCCGATTCAGGTTCAGCAACTTGTGTCGATTTTTCCATCTGTCGAACTTTCTCAAGTTTGACCTTAGAGGCAACAGTTCCTTCACCAAGGAACTCCTTTTCCAAAAAGATTGTCTTAAGACTGACAAACACTTTTTGCTCATCAGCTAGGTAGAAATAATATCCTTTGGTCTCTTTTGGGTACCCTATGAAATAACACTTGTCAGACCTAGGTCCAAGCTTGTCTGTAATTAAACATTTAACATAAGTCGGACACCCCCAAACCCTAAGATGTGAGAGTACTGGCTTACATCCTATCCATATCTCATATGGCATTTTGGTTACAGACTTACTCAGAACCCTATTTAGAAGGTAACAAGCCGATTCGAGTGTATATCCCCAGAGGGAGATCAGCAGAACAGCAAACCCCATCATGGATCGAACCATATCCAACAAGGTCCGATTCCTTCTTTCAGACACACCATTATGCTATGGTGTTTCAGGAGGGTCCACTGAGAGAGAATCCCATTCTTCCCAAGATATGTCAGAAACTCATTGGAAAGATATTCACCTCCTCGATTAGATCGAAGAGTTTTAATACACTTCCTAGTTTGTTTTTCTACCTCATTTCGGAATAGTTTGAACATTTCAAATGACTCTAATTTATGCTTCATTAAGTAGACATACCCATACCTCGATAGGTCATCTGTGAAGATTATGAAGTAGAAATATCTACCTCTTACACTTGAGCTCATGGGTCCATATACATCAGAATGTATCAAACCCAAGAGTTCACTGGCTCACTCACCTTTTTTAGTAAAAGGTGATTTGGTCATCTTCCCAAGAAGACAGGACTCACAGGTTGGAAGTGATTCACAATCACCAACTTCAAGAATTTCTTCTTGAGCCAACCTGTTTATCCTGTTCTTATTGAATGACCTAGCCTACAGTGCCAAAGGTAGACTTCTGACATATTTTCTATTCTAGGGCATTTACCAGAGGTTTGAACCACATTAACAGACTGTGATAGTAAGTAAATTCCATTATTTAGTTGTCCAACAAACATTGTAACACCATTCAAAATAATATTGCAAATATTTTTTTTATTAAAAATTCATAACTGTACGTGGCCAAAAGGTCTACAGAAATAATATTTAATAAAAAACTTGGACAATAGTGACATTCACTCAGAATTACATTACGAAAATTGATTACAAGGTTCATGATTCTTAAAGCTAGAACTGAAACTTTGCTTCCATCTCCAACGTTCAGGAACCTCTCGCCTTCATCAAATCTCCTACTATAGTATCACAAATGAAAAAGTTGCAAGGTGTTATCATATAATTACCTTGCTTCTTCTTCGGCCTGTTCTGGTCTAGGGAGGCAATGTATAGAGGATAGTTTCTCTTCCAATGCCCCTGCTTCTTACAAAAGAAGCACTCCGCCTGGCTCTGATCAGGCTTGCGCTTCTTGGTCTGACCCTATGCAGACGTCCCTGCATGTGGCTGCTCTTTCTTATTCTTCTTCTTCTTGTTCTTCTTCCCTTTCTTAAAGGGTCGACTCTTTATGGAGCTGGTGGTCCTTCTCAAAGTTCTGCAGCAACCCCAACAAGCCATGATAGTTCACTGCAGGCTTTGTCATCCGAAAATGAGTAAGAAAGGGGAGGAAGGATTTGGGCAAAGAATTAAGGATTGCATCCTTATTGAGCTGCTCGTGCAAGGGAAAGCCCAGTTTACTTAGGTGCTCAATCATTTCGATCATGTACAGTACATGATCGGTGACTGAGGCCCCATCCCTCATCCGAGCATTGAAAATGGCACAACTAGTTTTGTGCCTTTCAACATCGTCAGGCATGCCAAAGGAGTCATTCAATATTTGAAGCATCTCCTACGGCTGGGCGTTCTCGAACCTGCGGCTGAACTCATCATTCATTGCCGCCAGCATTATGCACCGAACGGTGGTGCGGTCGTTAAGCCACTTCTGGTAAGTGTCTCAGACCGTCCCTCTAGCATTTGGGGCTGGCTTCTCAGGTGCCGGATCCGTTACTACATAAAGGATCCACTCATGCTCAAGGACGATTTTTAATTTTCGATACCAGCTATCAAAATTAGGTCCCATGAGCTTGTCATTATCTAATAATGACTGGAGTGATAGAGTAGTGGCCATAGCTGCATAAAGAAAAACCAGACCTTTATTAGTACATAAATTATTAATACTAAAGACTTGAACTTTAGTCTAAAGTTTCTCTCAATATTTTTATGAACTAGTAGCCTCAACCTCCAATTCGAGGAATTACTTTAATTTCTTAGTGGGTACTAGAATCCACACAGACCACACACGAGCCCAACTTTGGTTGGTCAACCCATGTGCATTTATGGGTAGATTCATAACCAGTTATTTCTCTAAATAACTTCTAGTAATTGATTTAGCCCCAGAACCTAATCAGTAGGCTTTGGCCTCCACTGAAAAGATCTGATTAGGTCCAACCATTAACATGACTTGATTTGATGAATCTGACCAATAAATGATCAGGCCCGACTTTGGCCGGCCAACCTGACCACCATCAGAAAGACTCAACCAAATGATCATATTATGAATGATAATTCTATTAGTCAATAACCACCAGACCTTTGGACCTCCAGTGATTATTAAACTAATGGACTCATTATCACTCACTTAATGGGAGGCTATGACTTAGTTATCACTATAACTTAATCATTTTTAGGGACCTAATAATTTTTGAGGATTTTATTAAAGGATAGAAGAGAAGAAATTAACCAGCTAATTTCAATCCTCCCACTGATTTCACCAAGTCAGATTAAAAAAGATTTAATTAAAGCTGGCATTAGGAGTACCTAAATCAGTCACACTGATTTACCTAATGACATGGGTGAGCCCTAATCACCAAGTGATCTAATCAAAACCTAACTCACCAGGTTGGCCAGGTAAGTGAGATCAGTGGAAGGGATATGCCATTAACTCGTCAGAGATCGAATCAATGCGAGTAGCTCCCAGTTAAAAACCACTGGTCAGACTGCCGAACTTACCTTAGACACCAATCGGTTTATTAGTTTTAATTTGATCGACTTAGTAAATAGGGTTCCACCGTATAGCCATGAATTAAGTCCATCTTGGTCTAGTTAAAGATATAGACCCATTCAACTACAACTATTGGAGTTGAGTCTAGAGTGTCCTTGACCTAATCTAATTCAAATTTTGATTAGATTTGATCAATTACTCTAATTTAATCTAATTGATTAGATAGACCTAATCCATCTAACCCATTGACCCATAAGTTTATACAATTGTCTTAGGTCTTAATTCACAATTCTAGACCAACTAGACAACACTTAATTCTTTTAATTAAGTATTTGGGATGATGGGTTAGGGTTTGGTATTTTGAAAATAATTTTCAAATTTGAAAGGTTTTATTTTTTGTTCACCAAATGTGTTGACTCTTTTCACAAACGGATCAGCACATTTCATAAACAACAATCCTATTGCTAATTACATAATAGAAAATAACTTAATCAAAATAAATCATGAATATTCCTTTAGATCTAATCTAACACATTCATGATAAATTTTATAATTGAACCTTTACAATTAAATCCTTTCGCTGCTTCATCTATATGAGATATAATCGCATCGGTACCCCTACTGCCATAGGAGAATCCTATCGAATGGGAAGAGAGGGCCTTTAAACCCTACATTTCTCCTATGACCGGATGACCATGGCAACCAACCCAATTAGACTACTTGCTACTTGGATCAAGTATATCTAAATATACCAATTTTAAAATTTAAAATTTAAATTTCAAATTTTAAATTTTGAATTTCAAATTTCAAATAAATTTCTAATTTCAAATTTTTAAATTTTAAATTTTGAATTTCAAATTTTGAATTTTAAATTTTGAATTTTAAATTTAAAATTTCAACCAAATTTTAAATTTTAAATTTCAAATTTTAAATTTCAAATTTCAAAATTTAAATTTTACATTTTGAATTTCAAAATCCAAATTCAATTTTCAAATTTAAGTTTTAGATTACTACTTAATCTATGCATGCAAATGTATATCATATTTTAGGACCTGCTCTGATACCATTTGAAGTGAATTTCAGTGCAGGGGTAAAATGATAATTTTAAAACTTTTTCAAAATTATAATTTTATAATAAAAATTATTAATTAATCTAATTAATTAACATATATTAATCCTACACAAGGATCTAAATATGATATATATAGCATGTATTTAAATTTGAAATTTCAAATTCTACAGTAAATATATTACTGTTATGTGTTCAAAACACATTACCTTCGTACAGGTAGTCGATCGCCGCAGTCTGATCACCATCTGGATGGTCTGATCATCACAATACAGTCACATAGTATATCTGGCCTCTATGGATCATCCACATGAAGCTCTCGGTCTGATCAGCTCCTCACGAATGCTAGTTCATTGCAGAACCCTTTCAACGGCTGATGCTGATCGAACTCCTTCGATCGATGTCTGCTGATTCTTTGGATGCTTTAAATTATCACTAGAGATAGTAGAGAGGTTGATGAAGTTCTCTCTAAAGTCTGGTGGGCTCATGATACTCATAGCTCACCTTCTCACTTCTCGAGCCCTAGGCAGAAACCCTAGGGTACTCACAAAAGACCCTGCGCCCAAAATCTTTCTTTTCTTTTCTCTCAAAATTTTTTGAACTCTCAATCTCATGCACAAGGCCTTCTCACGTAATCTCTCTCTCTAGGAAAGTCATACGCACACCTCACCTTCTTTTTCCTTTTTAAAACAGTCCAAGACCGCATCTTTATCGCATCTTCACCGTGTGAGAGGATAAAGCTAGGTGGTTGCTCATTTGAATTCAAATCAAATTTGAATTCAAATGCCAACCAACCAATCTTTATCCACTCTTGGCATGAGAAGAGAGGGGCATGGGCTCTTTGTGCGTGGAGAGTCTACACAAGAAATATTTTCTCGTGTAGAGCAAGGGGTGCACAAATAGATAAGGTGGCGCGTGGGTTAGTTGCCCATTCAAATTCAAACATCATTTGAATTTGAATGGCCAACCAACTAATCTTTATCCACCCAAATGGTGCACAAGGGAGGGGTGTGGGAAGGCTTCTGTGTGGAAGAAAATTCATGAGAACTCATTTCTCATGAATTCAAATAGGCACAGGTGAGGTGAGGTGGCGCAGGGAGATAAGTCAAGGTGGTTTCAAATATTAAATCAACCTAATTGAACCAACCTTATTAAAATAGGTTAGGCACAATTAGACTAAGTTAAACCCAACATAATTAGGCTTAATTAGGCTCAATAAAATCCTAATCAAATAAAAAATTGACTAAGCCCAATCCTTGATCAGATCAGGGACCAAACCACCTTGGCGATTTGGTCAACTCTTAACCTAATCGGGTCAAACCCAACTGAATTTAATTCAATTGGACTTGATCCAAAAATAATTATTCAATCAAATTGAGTTAATTTGTGATCAAAAACTAATTAAACCTCTCATAAATACTGAGTCCAAATCTGATGGACAATCGGGCATCAAAGTCCATCGATATGAAACCTTGATCGAAGAGTCCCAAACCAGTGGGATTCTTGACCCCGGTATCCAAAATGTGTAGAACTCATGATCAGAGAATCTTGATTCTCGATCACAGAGTCTCAGATATGTAGGACTCAGAATCCCCAATTATCAGGACTCTTGGTCGAAGAGTCTCAGTCCAGTGGGACTCTTCACCAGCCATCAGATCAGATAGGAACCTCTAATGTGTGTGACCCTGCAGGTTCGAACCTAAGCCAGTAGCACAAGAATCAATTTTTGTACTAATCAAAGTGACCATCTAGTAATGATACCCGACATCTGGATAGGTCAAATAGTCGCAATCGCAACATTCAGAACCTACGCGAATATGGTTACTGTATAATTTATCCCTTTTGACTCCTATGTATAGGATGACTCAAGGTTAAACTGTCAACCCTGATCAGATCATCCGAATCATGCTCAACTCAATCAGTCCTGTGACTTCTCACTAGGACTACCCTGGCCAAGGTTTTGCTAAATTGAAACACGACTGTACACAGCTCCTAAACTGGAGTGGTCAATCCCATCTTGACACACGCACCGACAAGTCAAGTACTTGACTACACCTAGCAGCCTTTCATCACTGAATTAAAAATTCAGGTAGTCCAGTGCCTAAGTGCAGTGAGTTGCTTGCAAGTCACTGTGGCAGTCTCAAGTCGGAGGGACAGTTATACCCATACCCCATTGGAGCAAATCTTGACAGCAAAAAAAGCTCTAGAGTCAGTCACGTTTAGTGCAGATGTACCCTAACATCTCACTTGTATGCCATACCAGTGTCTCCACACTCCTTGGTTAAGAGGACAACCAACCCATATGACACACAATGACCTATGCTTGATAAATGTTGTTGTCCTTGGTAACAACGTATCATTTGGTCGCGAACAGGTTTAAGGACTAAACGACAAATCCTCCTTTGTCGAGTCTAAATAGTCCTAAGGACTTCACCACAACACAGGAGTTCATTAGAAGATGAAATAATTTATGATAAAAAATATCAAAATAACTTTTATTAATTTATAATTCATATACTAATACAAGAAAGAGCACAACCATCAACAGGCTGATGATTGGCTTTAGGATACTATTCCCAACACCGACTACCTCCCCGAGCCCCTGACCCACCTCCCCACGGCTATCTTTGGTCCCCTCTTTTTCCCACAGTCGGATCCAGCTTTCTCAAGCTGTTGGTCACCTCCCCAAGCCCTGAGCCCCCAGCCGCCTCCCTGAGCCTTCAGCCCCCCTCCCCTCGGCCACCTTCTTGAGCCCCCATCCACTAGATCCCGAGCTTTTCGGCCGCCTCTTGCATCTCCAAGCTTTGGTCGCCTCCCCGAGCCCTCGGCCCACCTCCCTCCGTCCGGGTTGTCGATTATCAGTATGTGATGGTTTAATCTTTTGAATTTTTATTTTTGGTGGTTTCTTGATATTTTGTTTGGTGGTTTATCGTTGTCCAGATGTTAACATACAGAGCAGAGAATTATAGTGATAATATGGTTGGATTGCAGTCAAAAAAGTTATTAAGTAATTCCATACTGCCCATTCATATATCATGATTCTGAAAACCTAATGTAGTATTTTATTTTTGAACTTTCATTATTCACATGTGTGTGCTTTAATATTTTTTTTTATCCATTAGTTAGTTTTGCGTGCACACTGCCTTCTTTATGTTATCAAATCTTGTTTTGTATCTAAGGGCTTAGATTAATGTTTGCTTGTCCATGATTCTGAAAATAGTTCTCATGCTTGTAGATTAATTGAGTTGAGTATATGCATTCAAGAGTCTGATTGTAAAGCAAATCTGGTACATTATTATATTACACTGGATCTACTTTCTTAGTGTTTAAGAATATAAATTGCATTTGTTGGTCTGATGCTGCAACAGAACTTATATCCTTTTATGAATAAGTTAGTGTCAAGATTTTGATTCATCCTATATGATCATAGATTGATATTGTTAAACAATAAATTTTCACTTGATATCTTCTACTTTCCAAACCTAAATGCCTTGATATTAGTTTTTACATATCTTGTTTGATTGATTCGCTAATATCAATTAATATCGGTTGCACCTTGGATTGCTTATCATGTATGATGAGTAGAATAAGAAACAATCTTGGATTGCTTGAAACAATTTATGAATGTAAGGATGGAAATTCTTGTATAGTCAAATTTTTGAAAAAGAATTTCTGCATCTCCAAAGAAAATTTATTTTTATAGGATTTACTTTTTAACAATGAGCCCACAATTTTATTTGATATTTTCTTGCTTTGACCTCAGATAACTTAAATGAAAAAAAATAAAGAAATATAGTTAGTTAAGAATATACTGCATTTATCCTTGCAAGATTAGATCTATTTTATAGCTTTTATTGATAAAGAATGATAGTTTTGATCATTTGAAATAAAAAAGGACATCAAAGAGTGTTCTTAGCTATTGCCGCCGCATGCATGCTTTCTTATTAACTTTAAGCAAGCAGTGCCCTCATTAAATGGCTGGCTTTCGATTGTTCATTCTAATACTTGGATAATTTTCACACCTTAATAATGGTCCAAGTTTTTATCTAGTATAATTTATGGGGTAAATCAGCTCACTACAATTCAGTGAATAAAGTAATGGAATGCACTATGAAATCAAAGTATAAAAGTACCATCGATTGCCTTAAAATATTTGAAAATTCTGCAGCTTCACTTCTTTCTTTAACTCTTGCTTATTTGCATCCCTGCCTCTTGCCTATCTTTATAATTTTTCAGCTATTTTACTTTAATATGAATAAGGAGAATAGTTTGTTTTGACCTGATCCACATTCCAATGAGTTAACAGACATGCACTATTAACAACTATGCTCATTTAGCTCCTTACAAAAAATTATATTAAATAATTTAGCTTTTTATATAATATAATTAATTTTTATTATAATTATGTTAAATAATTATTATTTTATTTTTAATAAATTTTAGAAAATAATTATAAAGTAGGTTTAAAAATATTTAATTATAATTTTTTTAAAAAAATAAAAATTATTAACAATGGAGTTAGCGATGATATCATAATTTTTTTAAAAAAAATAAAAAACTATTAGCGATGGCTTGTCAATGATAATAGCTTTTTAAAAATTATAATTAAAGAAATAAAAAATTATTAGCGATAGCAGGCCATCACTAATGCTGTCATTAATAGTTTTTTTAAAATTATAATTAAAAAAATAAAAAACTAATAGTGATGGCATCACCGTCGCTAATATTGTTACTAATTATCATTATTAACGATGGCAAAATCACCATTGCTAATAATAACAATTAGCGACAAAGATATTTTCATTGGATTTTTAGTGATGGCAAGCCCTTGCTAATAGCATTAGCAACGGCAAACTGACTATTAGCGATGGTAATTAGCTGTTGCTAATAGTCAATTTTCTTGTAGTATCTGCAGCTACCTTCAATCCTTCTCTTCCGTGATAGTCAGCTTCTCTTGGCACAAAAGAGTATCAATCAATCATCGTTGGATGAGCACATCCTTCACCCTCACTTGCTATAAGAAGAAATTATTCTTTCCATCATATCGATTGATCTCTACCTTGATTGAGCCTGTCTCCTCCATCTTCTTCAATCTCGATCAACATCGCTATAATCTTGACAACCCATGCTCTGATACCACTTGTTGGAAAGGATTTCTCATGAGTATGAAATACAGATCCCCTATCCAAGATTGCTAACTCAGGCAATGGTGTCAATATGACAACAGAAAGAAAGAGGAGATATAAAAAGGATATAATCAAATATGTGGATCAGTTCAAGGCTTACCTCCATCGGGTATGCAAGCTTCACTATGAAAAAAAAAAAGTACAAGAGGAGAACACACCCTCTCAACTCTCATACATCAATTTCTCTCAACAAGAAGCATAACCCTTTACAAAAATTCTCACAAAATCCTCCAAGGAGACTTTCTCATAGGCCTATCATATCAAGATCCTCTGACGCCCTTGGATGTTTCCTGTAATGCTCTCGACCACTGATCCTCTACTCTTGGATGCTCTACCTCCATGGGCCGTCAGGCCCTTTTAAAGATCAAAAACTCCACGTACAAGAGTCCTAAACCTCGTCCAAAATGCACAAAGACTTCTATCAGGACTCTGAAACATCCTTGACTGTCTGATCAAGCTCGCATACGATCTTGTCCTTTCGATTATGCAAAAATATCCCTGGACCATACGTGAACCACGTGGTCAGTCCATGCGCTGCATGTGGACAGCGCGTGGTCCATGTGCGTAGCCTTCCTGCACCGTGTGGTAGACCATGTGGGTGAGCCTGGGTCATGCATCCCATGCCTAGGCCGCATGCTCGTTGCAGGCCTGCACGCCCACGGGCTGCATGCTGTGGGCCTTCGTGTCTATTGGGCTTGTCCATCATGGGCCTACATTTGTGGGCTTCTCCTTATTGGGCTACTATGGGTTGAATTGGAGGTGCCAAAATCCGACACCACTAAGGTTAGGTACCGATGCATTGCGAAGTACAAGACCTCCATGGACTTTGAGGATGAGCTTGTCGAGGCATCTTCAGTCAAGTTCATCCACAGTTTCGAAGATTGTAAAACTCACCTAAAGAAGATGATTCCAAAATTGAATCTAAGGTGCCTCTACCCCAATAATAGTGATGATGAGGTTGGGGTGTTTTCTTCGGATGCAGATTAGGTCTCTGTCTTTTTGTATTTGCTTTTGGTATTTTCACCTCGATAAAATTCTATAATCAATTTTTAATTAATAAAAAATATATTTTATTATGTTCACCTCTTGTTTGAAGCTTTTGCCTCTTTATGATGTTGGTGTGGTTGACTTTTTGCCTTGGTCAAGCATTGAATGCTGATTGTACCACATCACTTTTATGAACCAGAGAAGATAATTGATCTCGAGCTTACATGGCAGGGAGCTGCACAATCCAAAGATTTGACAGAGCCCACATTTAATACTAGTGCCTACTTTATAGAAAGCACGGCTTTTGAGTTCTTTATGGTGGCAATATTTGTCACACAACTAGTGGGTTGTTGAACTTGCCTTGTCCTGCTCCTTCTATAAGTAAGAGCTCTATGCTTGGGGCCAATATCACCTTGGTCATATTCCTCAATATCATGGTGGTGCCATCTTGCCCAGTGTCGAAGGATTGATCGTTGAATGCTTCAAGAGAATGTTTCGGTGGGCATCCTACTTTTCGGAGGTGTTGGAAAGTTCCACTGCTCTGGTTGCGAGGCCATGACAAAAACCATATGGGCTCTAGCTCTTCGTCTTCTATTGGATTGGCTTGTAATTGTATCCTTCAAACAACATCATGAAACAAAATATGAGACAAGTTTTCATTATAAGTGAAAATTATATTTACATCAATGATTGGCTATTATCGGTAGTGCGATAATGGTGCCATTAACTTCTCTCAAAACTTAGGAAGAAAATTGATGCCCCCCAGTCTCTTGCCCCCCACACGATCAGTTGGGATGGAGATGGCATTGATGGCTCCAGCTGTTGGTGGGTTTGTCACTGTTCTCTTTGTTAGGCATTCGATTTTGCTACTCTTGAACATATTTGCTGAGGTAGCCCCTATGGATTAAGGCCTCGATCTCATTCTTGAGCTGGTGGCACTCGTCAGTGTCATGATCATGATCGCAATGAAAATGACTATACTTCCTCCTATTCCTACTATATGAAGTAGACTTCATCAACCTAGGATGCCACAGATACCCCTGACCCTCAATCTCCATCAAAATCTAGGATCAGGGGGCGGGCAGAGTGTAGCTATTGAACCATCAAAGAGGACTCATTGAGCGGTAGCTCTTTTATGGTGGGAAAGATTCTCTATCCATCCAAGCTACTCAGGGATCTTTCCAATTCCTCTTCTTGCCGGAGATCTTTCCTTCTGCCTGCCTGCAGAGTTTTTGAGCTTCCTCCACTTAGATGTACTTCTAAGCTGGGGCTAGTAGGTCAATGCAGTCCCTCAAAAATTTTTTATTGAGGTAAAAGATAAGGTGCTCATTCCATAGGCCTCATTTGAGCACTAACATTGCCATTGACTAATCGAGGTTCTACATCTCGAGTGTGGTTGCACTGAAACATATGATATAGTTGCACAGTGACTCATCTCCTTCTTATCGAAGAGAGAAGAGGATATTTGAGTTTCTTGATTGGGGTCAGCAACTGCTAAAGTGCATAATAAACAGCCAGCCGAGCTGCTCGAATGAGTGAATAGACCCTAGTTGGAGTCTAGAATATCATGTCCATGTTGACTTTCTAAGTGTGTCCAAGAAGGTGAGGTAAAGGAGGGCGTTCGAAGCACTCTATAGCATCATGTGGGTTCTATTAACCTATAAATGATCAAGAGGATCTGTAGATCCATTATATGGCTCCAGCTAAAGTATCTTGAATTGAGTTGGGATCGATTCCTCCAGAGTGGTCTGGATGAATGACGGTCTGGAGTTGAAGTTAAGGTTGTCATTGCTCTGATGCAGCATGTCTTGGACTTTATCAAGGCAATGCTTGATGTCCTGAACTCTCTTCTTGAGCTCCTCCTATTGGGATGTTTCAGGCTTAAGAAAGTAAGCTGGGATTGAATCATCAATGGAGGAAGAGCTTTCGGATGTGCCTCTTCTCTCCAGCTCCAATGGAAAGATGAACAAACTGGAATGGTAGTGGAGCTATGGGAGTGTCACTGGAAGGTGGATCTCAAACTCTAGGAGCGAGACACCAATTGAGATGGAAGGGAATCGCTTGAAAGTTTGGTTCCATATACTACCATTGCTACTTCATCACTTGTTGGAGTCACTGCATAGCATCAATCAATGCTTGGATCTAGTGAGCCAGGGCATCGAATGGTAGTAGATCTATTATGGCTGAAGGTTATACTACCACGGATCCATGAGCGGCAATGCTCTAGTTACAATGAATGGATTACTGGTGGGAGGTGGTGGAGTTTTTTGCTCTCATCTACATCATATTTTTTTTTTCTCTCAAAGAAGACCATAGATCCTTCCTCTGGTGCTAATCTATTGCTACAAAACTCTAGAGAGGAGTTGATGTGGCTGGAGTTGAATGCCAGTCGAGATCTACGATGCTAGAGAGTACCTACAAAGAAAGTCTACACTCATCAGGGATATTCCAATACAGGACACTCTGATGCTTAAGTTAGCCAGAGCTTTAAAAATAGTTGAGAGAAAAGAACAGAGTTGGGGGAGCAAAAGGAGAGCTCTGGAGTGTTTGAGTTTCCTTGCTTGTTTACCTTAGGGATCCCTTTTGTGCCTCTTTTGTTTGGAGGTTCAGCCTATAGGCTGCTAGCCGAATGCTAAGAGTTTGTTAGGCCCAACTCTAAAAGTAGTTAGGCCACATTCTGGCACTTTATTATGAAAGAAATATTCTCTACCTCCTCTAAATCAAGATTGTTATGAAAGAAGAGTGCCCTACAAACCAATTGCATGTGTGATGCAATTGAACTTTTTTTTTATAAATTTTTCAACTCATGTAATGACATTATAAATGAGGTATGATTCATTATTTTAGCTGCATCTTATTATGTATAAGATTATAATGAACCTCATGGATTAGGATAATGATTTTAGAATCATAAAAAGTTTATGCATGCGAAACCTAAAATTCTAAAATCTTAATCCTAAATATTTCTTGTTGTAAGAATATTGAGTCAGGGATCAATATTTCTAGACAGACTGGCACATCCTATGTATGCTCGATGGAGAGGGTGGCTGATTTCATAAGTCACTTATGTGAGAACTAATACAAAGATGTGGATACTCATTAGGAAATGAGTTCACTGAATTGACTCATCGATAGAGAACATCTTATGGAGCCTTACTTGTATGTCAAAAGATGGTTCTCTAAGTGAGAGTTGTACAAGTGATCCTTAGACATGAGACTACCATAGAAATTTATGCACATAAATTCATATTTTGGTTCATACCCAGCCATGACATTAAGGACATGTACGAGATATTCTAGATATAGAGGAGTGTATATGGAGTTTGTGAGTCAGTCAACAAAAAATCGATCACTCCTAGTAAGAGGAGATAACATCCTGTGTATTCTCATCTCTAGATGACTAAGAAAATCTTTTGGCCAAAAGTTTGATGAAGATTAGAAAAGATTTTTAATACTTCAAAATTAACATCATCAGTGATTGATGGAAAATTGAAATGAATATGTGGTTGAGTTTGACATAATTCCATACTCATAAATATATTCGGGATGTAGGGCTGATCGAAGGATTGAATTGTACGATAACTTATCATTGAAGAGTATATTTGATATTTTCATCAAATTTTATATCTTTTAGATAGTTATAATATATTGCTAGATATCAATTTTGATTTATAGATTTGTTCAAATTAGAGAGTTTAATTCTATCACCAATTAAAAAGGGTTCTAATTATTGAACTGGGTTTGCACGGTTTGAACCTTAATCGATTAGAAGGAGTAATCAAATTGGTCAACTTATACTCAGATCTACTACTGGCTAAATATGGAATCTAATGGGTCACACATATTAACAAATTGATCAAGAACCCTTTTGATAAGGTTGATTAGCATTTTTGATCCAATCGGATAGCCGGTAAGCAAGCTAGCACGTGTGGCTAACCCTAGCTCCTTCAATCGGATTCAAAATCAGTTCAAATCTTGCTTCTTAATCAAATCAAATTGAGCCATGAGCTAATTTAGATTTGGGTCAAGTTATGGCTGCTCTTGGGTGGTGCCACATAGCCTCTTGCGCACCATTTGTTAGAGTCCAATTGGATTGAAACTTTAGATGGTGTGCAAAATTGTTGAACGCATGCTTTGGTGCATGGAGAAGGGCCCGAGATCTTCTCATGTGGGATTAAGACCCATGTGGCAGCCCACATCACCCTCCACTCTCTAGTACATATCTCAAAGTATGAGATATGTTGGTGCAAAAATCTGTCTGCGCCGGAGAAACTGGAGTCGAGGGAGTTGCGGTCGCCGTCGAGACCTGCAAAAGAAGTCTAAACCGGAGGTGGGGTTGCTCCGGCAAGACCCTCCGACGCTCAAGTCAGTTCTCTGCCTCAACAAGAATGGAATGCTCGAAAGCAAATTTTAGCAGAGTTTTTAGGTAAAAACTAGAGCTTAGAGAATAACGTATCTGGGGTCCCCCTTTTTATAGGCGGAGGGTGCAACAGACTGATAGCGATGTTCGTAACCGTCTGGTAGTGGGCCGCCCATAGTCAGGAGGAATTTATTGCGAAGGGTAGTGGGGCAGAATTGTGGCTATCGCTATAGCTCGCCACGTGGAATCAGTTGCGGGGAGTGGAGCGGCGTCCGTTATCGCGACTTGCCAGAGGATGGAAGAATCGTGCGGTATCCATCGTAGGAAGTAGAGCAGGATCGTGGGCATCATAGCGGTCTGCCATGGAGTAATAGAGCCGTGCGGAATCCGTCGCAGGGAGTGGAGCAGTGTTATCTGGTACTGTGGCCTGCCAGGGAGTGCAGACCTGTCGGCTGAAATTTGGCTGGAGTGTCTGGCGGAGAGGGGTGGTTAGCTATCCATTTGAGAGGAGCCCGAAGTTTGGCTCCCATAAGAGTCTGGACGAAGTCTTCCTTTAGCCAAAGTCGAGGATGAGGCCCGGCTCCCATAGGGGTCCGGGCAGAGTCTTCCTGCAATTAAAGTTAGGGGCGAAGTCCGGCTCCCATAGGAGTCCGGACGAAGCTTACCAGCAGTTAAGGTTGGTGACGGAGCCCGGCTCCCGTAGGGGTCTGGGCGGAGTCTGCTTGCGGTCGGAGTAATGGGCGGAGTCCGGCTCCCATAGGAGTCCGGACGAGGTCTGTCTGCAGTTGGAGTCGGGGATGAGGCTCGACTCCCGTAGGGGTCCGGGCGGAGTCTTCTTGCAATTAAAGTCAGGGGCAAAGTTTGGCTCCCGTAGGAGTCCGGATGAAGCTTACCAGCGGTTGAAGTTGGTGACGGAGCCTGGCTCCCGTAGGAGTCTGGGTGGAGTCTGCTTGCAGTCGGAGTTGTGGGCGGAGTCTGGCTCCCGTAGGAGTTCGGACGAAGTCTCCCTATAGCTGGCGAGATCAGGCTCCTGTAGGAGTCCGGTCAAAGTCTACCTGCAATTAAAGTCAGAGGTGAAGTCCGGCTCCCGTAGAAGTCCGGACGGAGCTTACCAGCAGTTGAAGTTGGGGATGGAGCCCAGCTCCCGTAGGAGTCCGAGCGGCGCTTACCAGCAGTTGAAGTTGGGGACGGAGCCCGGCTCCCGTAGGAGTCCGGGGGGAGTCTTCCTTGCGGTTGAAGTTGGGGACGGAGCCCGACTCCCGTAGGAGTTCGGGCGGCGCTTACCAGCAGTTGAAGTTGGTGACGGAGCCCGGCTCCCGTAGGAGTCCTGGCGGAGTCTGCTTGTGGTCGGAGTTATGGGCGGAGTCTGGCTCCCGTAGGAGTCCGAACGAGGTCTATCTGCAGCCGGAGTCGGGGACGAGGCCCGGCTCTCGTAGGGGTTCAGGCGGAGTCTTCCTGCAATTAAAGTCAGGGGCAAAGTCCGGCTCCCGTAGGAGTCCAGACGAAGCTTACCAGCGGTTGAAGTTGGTGACGTAGCCCGGCTCCCATAGGAGTCCGGGCGGAGTCTGCTTGCAGTCGGTGTTGTGGGCGGAGTCTGGCTTCCATAGGGGTTCGGACGAAGTCTCCCTATAGCTGGCGAGATCAGGCTCCCGTAGGAGTCCGGTCAAAGTCTACTTGCAACTAAAGTCAGAGGCGAAGTCCAGCTCCCGTAGAAGTCCGGATGGAGCTTACCAGCAGTTGAAGTTGGGGACGGAGCCCGGCTCCCGTAGGAGTCCGGATGGTGCTTACCAGCAGTTGAAGTTGGGGACGGAGTCCAGCTCTCGTAGCAGTCCGGGCGGCGCTTACCAGCAGTTGAAGTTGGTGACGGAGCCTGACTCCCGTAGGAGTCCGGGCGGAGCTTACCAGCAGTTGAAGTTGGGGATGGAGCCCGACTCCCATAGGAGTCCTGGCGGAGTCTTCCTTGCGGTTGAAGTTGGGGATGAAGTCCAGCTCCCGTAGGAGTCCGGGTGGCGCTTACCTGCAGTTGAAGTTGGTGACGGAGCCCGGCTCCCGTAGAAGTTCGGGCGGAGTCTGCCTGCGGTCGGAGTTATGGGCGGAGTCCGGCTCCCGTAGGAGTCCGGACGAGGTCTGTCTGCAGCCGGAGTCGGGGACGAGGCCCGGCTCCCGTAGGGGTCCGGGCGGAGTCTTCCTGCAATTAAAGTCAGGGGTGAAGTCTGGCTCCCGTAGGAGTCCGGACGAAGCTTACCAGTGGTTGAAGTTGGTGATAGAGCCCGGCTCCCGTAGGAGTCCGGACGGAGTCTACTTACAGTCAGAGTTGTGGGCGGTGTTTGGCTCCCATAGGGGTTCGGACGAAGTCTCCCTGTAGCTGGCGAGATCAGGCTCCCGTAGGAGTCCGGTCAAAGTCTACCTGCAATTAAAGTCAGAGGCGAAGTTTGGCTCCCGTAGAAGTCCGGACGGAGCTTACCAGCAGTTGAAGTTGGGGATAAAGCCCGGCTCCTGTAGGAGTACGGGCGGCGCTTACCAGCAGTTGAAGTTGTGGACGGAGCCCGGCTCCCGTAGGAGTTCGGGCGGAGTCTTCCTTGCAGTTGAAGTTGGAGACGGAGCCCGGCTCTCGTAGGAGTCCGGGCGGCGCTTACCAGCAGTTGAAGTTGGTGATGGAGCCCGGCTCCCGTAGGAGTCCGGGCGGAGTCTGCCTGCGGTCGGAGTTGGAGGAGACTCGCGAGGGTTAATCCCGTCGGGAACTTCGGCTGAGGGTATTTTATACCCAACACCAGTCCCCCTACTTTCGAGTTTGAATTTCGAATGAAGAAAGTATAGAAAGATCATCGCAGTCGAAGTTCTCCCCTTGACGTCTGCGTGCGACCGTCCTCAGATGTGCTGGCATTTAATGCGCGCATGCTGGAGCCTTTTTTTCGATTAGGGCGACCCGAAGAGCCTTTTCAGAACTCCCATCGGGACGTGATCCCAAGCATCGTGCCATGAAAGTTTACGAACAGTCAACTCCAGGTCGCGGTGAGTGGGACGCGTGGTGGGCATTGGTTGGCCTAGGGGCACCTGCCACCATAATTGCACCAGGCTTCGTTGCCTATTTAAACCTCCCATCCTTCCTCCAGGGGCTTTACTTCACCTAAGGGACGACATCTTTCTTTCGCCTGAGAGCTTAGCCACTCAGCCACCCCATCGGTGCCCCTTCCGACTCTAAGCATCCTCCGCGTTGGTCTTTGCCATCTCCAGTCCCCCGATTCCTCTCTAAGGGGTTCCCCCGCCAGGGCCTCCGCCCCAGAGGCCAACCTCAAGAGGATGCCACAGACTTGGAAGAGTGCAAGGAGGAGAACAACAGTCTGTGAGTTCTCTGGTTGTCGAGCTGCCACTGAGGGTTCCTGTCGCTTTAAAGGGGGCTCGAGGAAGAATTCCTTCAACAACAGGGGTTTAATAACGGGGATAACCAGCGAAGGCATTCTGCCTGAGAATTTCAGAGTATCTGGATGGGGCGACACCGTTCAAGAGGGCAAAGCTGTCGTCACAAGTTGTGGCGGGATCCTTGATGTCGTCGGGGCCGAGGGACTAGAAGCGATCGGCGCCGATGATGGGGCAGTAAAACTGGTTGCGGGGACGGTGGAAGTAGCACATGCCGACCTTGCTGGAACACTTAGGACGGTGGTTGTCATGGAGCATTTGGTGATGGCGCATACCTCCGACGCCATTGCTGCCTCTGGGGTAACTCCGGTTCTTCTTGAAACAGGTCATCGTTGCCGCTGCCATTGCCCTTGCTGCCCCTTGGAATCTATCCCATCCTTTTCCCCCTAGGGTTAGAATTTCGAAGGTGGAGCGAAATGAGGCAGGGGGCGAGAGCTGAGAGGCTTGTCACACGCACTGAAAAATACGGCTGGGAAGTACAGAAACGGGAAGAGAAGTTCGCGGCTTGAAGTGGCCTCCAGTGCATCCCTTTCGAGCCATATTTTCGAGCCTTGTAACAATGTATTCTTTTCTGGCCCTCCGGGTCTTATAACGTACATCTTGTTAGTCAAAAAATGAGGAGGTGATTTTGTTACCTCGTCCGTACTTTGCGTCGAATCGTTGTCTGCAGAACTTTTTCCTTTACCATTGTTATTGTTGTATTCTTTTTTTTTTTTTTTTTTTGACATCGTCCGTAGGTTACCGATGGTTGTAACGCTGGCTTGCCTCTTTTACTATTGTTGTTTGCCAAGCTTCTTTTCGACCTTTGTGTTGTTCGAAGGTATCCGATTGTCAACGTATCGACCCATCTTTTTTGCCCGTGGCCGCAGGTTCGTCTGGGGCCGCTCGGGTTTGATGTCCCCATCAGGGCTCGAGCACGGAGGTTTGAGCTTTCGTCACCTTGAGGAAGTTATCTCATCTTGGGTTTGTGTTGAAAGCTTCCGTGAAAGTCGGGGTTCTCTGCATCCTAGACGCTATTCGTTCTCCATTCGTCGCCGGCGTAGTTCATCGCTTTTTAGCTTCTCTCTCCTTTTTCTTTTTTGAGTGGGATTTTTTCCTCCACTCTTGGTGGGGCTGCAGGAGTTCGGCTCCCGTAGGTGAAGTCAGGGCGAGGTCTGGCTCCCGTGGGAGTTTGAACGGGGTCTACTTGTAATTGAAGTCAGGCAGAATTTGGCTTCCGTGGGAGTCCGGCAGAGCTTACCAGCGTTCGAAGTCGAGGATGAAGCTTGGCTCCCGTAGGAGTCTGGACGAAGTTTGCCTACAGCCGAAGTTGGAGGAGTCTGGCTCCCGTAAGAGCCCGGACGGAGCTTGTCTGCGGTTGAGGTCGGAGATGGAGTCCGGTTCTCGTAGGAGTCCGAATGGAGTCTTCTTATGATCAGAGTCGAGGGCGAAGTCTGGCTCCTGTAGGAGTTTGGACGGAGTTTTATCACGAAGGGGCCGCTGGGGAAGGTCCCCCTTTTTCTCATCTGGTCTTGAATGATCAGACCTTAATTGATGTCGAGGCGAGGTTTTTTTCCTGTTTTTGTCGTAACAAGGTTCAGCTCTGGTTAGGGCGAGGTTCGCCTCTTGTCCCTAACACAGCTGTAGGGGCACACATGGATGTCGCTGGGCCCCTCTCCCCCCATCCAGTCTAAAGAGAACCGGGCCTTCGACTTTGCTCAAATTAAGGTGAGGTTCTCCTCCTGTCCCTAACAAGATTGTGGGGGCGCATATGGGCGTTGCAGGGTCTCTCCCCCATCCGATCTAAAGGGAATCGGGCCTTCGACTTTGCTCAAGTTAGGGCGAGGTTCTCCTCCTATCCCTAACAGGGCTGTGGGGGTGCATATGGGCGTTGCAGGGCCTCTCCCCCCATCCGGTCTAAAGGAAATCGGGCCTTCGACTTTGCTTAAGTTAGGGCGAGGTTCTCCTCCTGTCCCTAATAGAGCTGTGGGGGCGCATATGGGCGTTGCAGGGCCTCTCCCCCCATCCGGTCTAAAGGGAGCCGGACCTTCGACTTTGCTCAAGTTAGGGCGAGGTTCTCCTCCTGTCCCTAATAGGGCTATGGGGGTGCATATGGGCGTTGCAGGGCCTCTCCCCCCATCCGGTCTAAAGAGAATCGGGCCTTCGACTTTGTCGAGATGATGTTCACCTCTTGCTTCTGATACAATTTGTTTGGATTGCCCTGTAGATGTAGGATAGTGCCAAAGACATGTAGATATACAACTTTTAATTAAAATAAAGTTATTGGTAGTACATCCGTAAGTTCTTCGAGCTCCATGGTTGCGGGAGGTCGGCTCCTCCAAACTCCTTAAGATAATAAATTCCGTCCGGACTGGTCAAGATCAGAACCGCACCTGCACCTGACATGTTGGAAGAACCATCCACGTAGAGGGCCCAAAAGCAATCAGAGGGATCTGCTTTTCTTTGGGGGAGTTCGGCCAGGGTTTCAGGCCATCAATTTTGTCTTGTTCAGGTTCGGCCTCCTCTGGGATAGTACACTCCACTATGAAATCCTCCAATATCTGGGCCTTCACTGCCAGCCTGGGTCGATAGTTGATGTCGAATTCTGTGAGCTCGATCGCCCATTTTGTCGTTCTCCCGGAGACATCCGCCCGGTGTAGAATCGCCATGATCAGTTGGTCAGTGAGCAGTGTTATGGTGTGCCCTTGAAAGTAAGGTCGGAGCCTCCGGACTGCAATCAACAGGGCGTAAGTCAGTTTTTCTAATTTAGTATACCTGGTCTCGGCATCTCTTAACATGCGACTGACGTAGTAAATTGGCCGTTGGATTTTTGCTTCTTCTTTGACAAGGACCGCCGCGAGGGCCATAGGAGAGACCACCAAGTATAAAAATAGTTCCTCCCCAGGCTCCGGCCTTGCCAGCAGCGGGGGTGAGCCGAGGTAGCTCCTCAGTTCTTCGAACGCCTGTTGGCACTCAGAGGTCCAACAGAAGTTCTTCGGAGGTTTCCCAAGTTCCATGGTCGTGGAAGGTCTGCTCCTCCTTGAGGCCCTCCAGCGATGGAGTCGATGGTCCCAATTGGAGGTCGATCTCCGGGCTGCTCCTCCCTCTTTGACGGTTCATGTTGCGGTAGGGCCCTTGGCCGATCATCTCTACCCTCAGGCCGATGTCGGATGAATCTGTCGAGTCGACCTTGCCGGATGAGCTCCTCGATCTCATCTCGGAGCTGGATGCATTCCTCCGTGTCGTGGCCGTGGTCACGGTGGTAGAGACAGAACTTATTGGGGTTGTACTTCTCGGGGTGTGTGCGCATCCTCTCTGGCCTAGGGAGCTGCTCTCTGACCTCCATCAGTACCTGGGTCTTCGAGGCATTGTGGGGGGCGTAGTTACGGAACCTTCCCGGTGGAGAACCCCACCGAACCCCGTGATCCAGACTTCTCTGACTGCGTACCCGGGGTGGAGTATGGGCACGCTTATGCCCAGGAGGGGATCGAGAACGCGGCCGAGCTTCTCTCGACCTTTTTTTGACTGCGGGCTTACTCAAGTCTCTCGCCTGCTGCTCTCTCGCGGTCTCCTCATCCTTCATTTTGAAGGCTTCTTCCGCTCGGGCATACCCTTCAGCCCGAGCCAACAAGTCAGCAAAATCCCTGGGGTACTTTTTCTCCAGGGAGAACAAAAGGTCATTCTTCTGAAGGCCGCCCTTCAAAGCGGCCATTGCAACTGATTGGTCCAAGTTCTGGACTTCCAGCACCGCGACATTGAAGCGGTTGATGTAGGCCCGAATGGACTCCCCTTCCCTCTGCTTGATATTGATGAGGGACTCCGAACCCTTCCGGGGGCGCCGGCTGCTAACAAAATGAGCCACGAATTGGTGGCTCATCTGATCGAAGGAAAAGATGGTACCCGACTTGAGCGTCGAGTACCAGTTTCTCGCCACTCCCTTCAAGGTGGACGGGAAGGCTCGACATAGAATGGCGTCGGGAGCGCCATGAAGCAGCATCATCATCCGAAAGGCTTCCAGATGATCAATCGGGTCTGAAGTCCCGTCGTAGCTTTCGAACTGGGGGAGCTTGAAGTTTGGCGGGATCGGTTCCTGCATGATCATTTGAGAAAAGGGAGGGTCAGTGCAAATATCCTCATCATAAGCGGGAGGAATGTGGTGGGGTTCTTCGATCCGTCGGTTCATCTCTTGGAGTCTCTGATCCAGGAAATCCTCTCGACTTCGGATCTCGAGGGTCCTCTGGCAGAATGGGGGCAGGGATCTTCCAAGGATGGAGTCATGATCCGATTGAGGGCTCTCCACCCTCGGGTTCGTCTTCCCAGAAATGACGGGATGGCTGGCCCAAGTGGCCCGCCCCACCATCGGATTCTGGTGTTCTGGTGAAACCCTTTTCAGGCGCACTGATGCCTACGGCTGCTGCTGCATGGCCTGCACAGCTTCAGTGAGGTCTGACCTGCTGCGCTAGCAGATCAAACTGCTCCGCACCGACCGCCGTCATCGGAGGAGGAGGAGGAGGAGGTTGGGAAACAGGAGGTGAGGTCAGAGCCTGAGATCTGGCTGCGGAGGTCATGGATCGTCGCGTGGATGCCTTGCGGGGAGGTATCGGGCGAAGACCAAGTGGAGGAAGGAGGAGAGGATGCCAAAAAAGATGCCCGGGGGTGGTCCCGTTGAGCGCTCCTTTAAGAACAAGGATACTGTGAAGACACAGTGCCCTTCCTCTAGCGTCAATCCCGTTGGTGCAAAAATCCATCTGCGCCGGAGAAACTGGAGTCGAGGGAGTTGCGGTCACCGCCGGGACCTGCAAAAGAAGTCTAAACTAGAGGTGGGGTTGCTCCGACAAGACCCTCCGACGCTCAAGTCAGTTCTCTGCCTCAACAAGAATGGAGTGCTCGAACAAAAATTTTAGCAGAGTTTTTAGGTAAAAACTAGAGCTTAGAGAATAACGTATATGGGGTCCCCCTTTTTATAGGCGGAGGGTGCAACAGACTGATAGCGACGTTCGTAACCGTCTGGTAGTAGGCCGCCCATAGTCAGGAGGAATTTATTGCGAAGGGTAGTGGGGCGGAATCATGGCTATCATCGTAGCTCGTCACGTGGAATCAGTTGTGGGGAGTGGAGCGGCATCCGTTGTCGTGACTTGCCAGAGGATGGAAGAATCGTGCAGTATCCATCGCAGAAAGTGGAGCAGGATCGTGGGCATCATAGCGGTCTGCCAGGGAGTAATGGAGCCGCACAGAATCTGTCGCAGAGAGTGGAGCAGTGTTATCTGTTACTGTGGCCTGCCAGGGAGTGCAGACCTGTCGGCTGAAATTCGGCTGGAGTGTCTGGCGGAGAGGGGTGGTTAGCTATCCATTTGAGAGGAGCCCGGAGTCTGGCTCCTGTAAGAGTCCGGATGAAGTCTTCCTTTAGCCAAAGTCGGGGATGAGGCCCGGCTCCCATAGGGGTCCGGGCGGAGTCTTTCTGCAATTAAAGTCAGGGGCGAAGTCCGGCTCCCGTAGGAGTCCGGACGAAGCTTACCAGCAGTTGAGGTTGGTGACGGAGCTCGGCTCCCGTAGGGGTCCAGGCGGAGTCTGCTTGCTGGCGGAGTTGTGGGTGGAGTCCGACTCCCGTAGGAGTCTGGACGAGGTCTGTCTGCAATCGGAGTCGGGGATGAGGCCCAGCTCCCGTAGGGGTCCGGATGGAGTCTTCCTGCAATTAAAGTCAGGGGCGAAGTCCAGCTCCCGTAGGAGTCCGAATGAAGCTAACCAGCGGTTGAAGTTCGTGACGGAGCCCGACTCCCGTAGGAGTCCGAGAGGAGTCTGCTTGCAGTCGAAGTTGTGGGCGGAGTCCGGCTCCCATAGGGGTTCGGACGAAGTCTCCCTGTAGCTGGCGAGATCAGGCTCCCGTAGGAGTCCGGTCAAAGTCTACCTGCAATTAAAGTCAGAGGCGAAGTCCGACTCCCGTAGAAGTCCGGACGGAGCTTACCAGCAATTGAAGTTGGGGACGGAGCTCGGCTCCCGTAGGAGTCCGTGCGGCGCTTACCAGCAGTTGAAGTTGGGGATGGAGCCCGGCTCCCGTAGGAGTCCAGGCAGAGTCTTCCTTGCGGTTGAAGTTGGGGACGGAGCCTGGCTCCCATAGGAGTTCGGGCGGTGCTTACCAACAGTTAAAGTTGGTGACAGAGCCCGACTCCCGTAGGAGTCCGGGCGGAGTCTGCTTGTGGTCGGAGTTGTGGGCGGAGTCCGGCTCCCGTAGGAGTTCGGACGAGGTCTGTCTACAGCCGGAGTCGGGGATGAGGCCCGGCTCCCGTAGGGGTCCGAGCGGAGTCTTCCTGCAATTAAAGTCAGGGGCGAAGTCTGGCTCCCGTAGGAGTCCGGACGAAGCTTACCAGTGGTTGAAGTTGGTGACGGAGCATGGCTCCTGTAGGAGTCCGGGTGGAGTCTGCTTGCAGTCGGAGTTGTGGGCGGAGTCTGGCTCCCATAGGGGTTCGGATGAAGTCTCCCTGTAGCTGGCGAGATCAGGCTCCCGTAGGAGTCCGGTCAAAGTCTACCTGTAATTAAAGTCAGAGGTGAAGTCCGACTCCCGTAGAAGTCCGGACGGAGCTTACCAGCTGTTGAAGTTGGAGATGGAGCCCGGCTCCCGTAGGAGTCCGGGCGGCGCTTACCAGCAGTTGAAGTTGGGGATGGAGCCCGGCTCCCGTAGGAGTCCAAGCGGAGTCTTCCTTGCGGTTGAAGTTGGGGACGGAGCCCGGCTCCCGTAGGAGTCCGAGCGGCGCTTACCAGCAGTTGAAGTTGGTGATGGAGCCCGGCTCCCGTAGGAGTCCGGGCGGAGCTTACCAGCAGTTGAAGTTGGGGACGGAGCCCGGCTCCCGTAGGAGTCCGGGCGGAGTCTTCTTTGCGGTTGAAGTTGGGGATGGAGCCTGGCTCTCGCAGGAGTCCGGACGGCGCTTACCAGCAGTTGAAGTTGGTGACGAAGCCCGGCTCCCGTAGGAGTCTGGGCGGAGTCTGCCTGCGATCGGAGTTGTGGATGGAGTCCGGCTCCCGTAGGAGTCCGGACGAGGTCTGTCTGCAGTCGGAGTCGGGGACGAGGCCCGGCTCCCGTAGGGGTCCGGGCGGAGTCCTCCTACAATTAAAGTCAGGGGCGAAGTCCGGCTCCCGTAGGAGTCCGGACGAAGCTTACCGATGGTTGAAGTTGGTGATGGAGCCCGGCTCTCGTAGGAGTCCGGGCGGAGTCTGCTTGCAGTCGGAGTTGTGGGCGGAGTCCGGCTCCCATAGGGGTTCAGATGAAGTCTCCCTGTAGCTGGCGAGATCAGGCTCCCGTAGGAGTCCGGTCAAAGTCTACCTGCAATTAAAGTCAGAGGCGAAGTCCGGCTCCTGTAGAAGTCTGATCGGAGCTTACCAGCAGTTGAAGTTGGGGACGGAGCCCGGCTCCCATAGGAGTCCGGGCGGCGCTTACCAGCAGTTGAAGTTGGGGACAGAGCCCGGCTCCCGTAGGAGTCCGGGCGGAGTCTTCCTTGCGGTTGAAGTTGGAGACGGAGCCCGGCTCCCGTAGGAGTCCGGGCGGCGCTTACCAGCAGTTGAAGTTGGTGACGGAGCCCGGCTCCTGTAGGAGTCCGGGCGGAGTCTGCCTGCGGTCGGAGTTGGAGGAGACTCGCGAGGGTTAATCCCGTCGGGAACTTCGGCTGAGGGTATTTTATACCCAACAAGATATATTTTTTTCTAGACTTATTTTGGCTTGGAGAATTTTTTGGAATGAAGCTGCATGCGTGAGGGAGAAAAGTCATGAGACCCTTTGCGTGAAGAGTCCTTCTGCCATGGGTAGGAGGTGGTGACCCTATCAGATAATTTTTACCATTTGAATTTATTTTTAAATTTGGATTCACATGGCAAAGTTTCAGGCTTATCTGAAATGGAAAAGGATGCCAAAGCATCGATGAAATGCAGCACGTGTGTAGGCTGAATGAAGGGTTGCACTGCTTCTGAGGTGAAGATTCCTTCTGCCATGGGGCAGAAGAAGGCATCCCTATCAGATAAAATTTTCCATTTGAATTTAAAATCAACTGACAATGCACATAGCAAAGTTTTAGATTAATCTGGTATGTGGAAGGATGCCAGAAGGACTCTTGAATGCAGCACGCCCGGGGAAAGATGAGGGGTCATGATCCTTGGAAGAGTCCTTCTGTTTGAAGGCTCTCTTCCTATGACATGCAACCAACTCTGTGGATGTGAGCAAGAGTTGTGACCCTTCCTCATGCACCCCTATTTCACCTATTTAAAGCCCCAATCATTTAGTGTTTTCATTCATTCCAAAAACTCTTTCTTGAGTCCCCTCCTATGCCAAGACAAGCCTATCCTTTCTTTCTTACAACTCATCCTAGTTTTAGGACAAGGCTTTCTATATTTACGAAAAGCCTAAGTGAGGTCCTAAACAAAGGGGAAAGATGTTCTAAAGGAGAGGGTGAAGAAGTCCAAAGAAGTCCTTAAGAGGGTGAAGTCAGGTTCTTGAAGAAACCTAACTGGTATAAGGCTAGTCAAGTTCTATGGGCTAGAACTCTTGAAGCAAGTTCAAGAAGAAGCACTGTCCTTGGATCGAGTCCTGTGTGGATCACCGTTAGAGGATGAACTCTTGGATGCTTTGTGGAAGTAATTCTTTACCAAATTAGAATTCAAGAGGGATGCTTCCTATTGGTGCATAATTTCGTCGAAGTCGGAGAAGTTGGAGCTGGGATGACCGCGGCCACCGTCGGGACCTGCAAAGAAAGTCTAAACCGGAGTTGGGGGTGCTCCGGCAAGATCCTCTAACGCTCAAGTCAATACTCTGCTTCAACAGAAATGGAGTGCTCGAGCGAAAATTTTGATAGAGTTTCGAGATAGAGTTACCAGCTTAGAGAAGAATGTATCTGGGAGTCCTTATTCATAGACGGAGGGTGTAACTGACTGACAGCGACATCTGTAACCATCTGGTAGTGGACCGCTCAGAGATGTATGGAGTTTGTTACGGAGAGTAGTGGCGTCAGGGGTCGTTCAGGGCCACATGGAGCTTCCTATGGAGAGTGGAGTGGTGTCTGTTGTCGGGACTTGCCAGAGAGTGGTGGAGCTGCATGGAATCCATTGCAAAGAGTGGAGCAGGATGGCGGCTCTTGTCGTGGCTTGTCAGAGAGTGGTGGAGCTGCATGGAATCCGTTGCAGAGAGTGGAGTAGGATGGCGGCTCTTATCGTGGCTTGTCAGAGAGTTTGGATCCGTCGGTTGAAGCTCAGCTGGGATGCCTGATGGAGCAGAATGGCTCTTTACATCATCATTCTAGGAGAGGCTCGGATGTTCCGAGGTCGCTGATGAATCTACTATTGTCGGATGCTTCGGATGCTGATCTGTCAGGCGGGAGTCACCTGCTGTAGGAGCTCGGATGGAGATTTTTGTTGATGAAGACCGGAGAAGTCCGATTGCTAGGGAAGTCCATCTAGGATTTATCTGATGTGGAAGCTCATCCGAAGATCGTCCGTCGGAGAAGTTTGATTTTATGGGGAGCCTGGTAGGAGGTTGGTCGGTGATGGACTTCGGATAGCGCTGGGGAGGCTCGGCAGACAACGGAGGCGATCGGCTATCGCAAGGATCCAGTTGCTGGAGCTCGTCCGTCATAGAAGCTCGTCCGAAATCCATCCACTGGAGAAGTTCGGAAGGGCTTCGATTCTCATGAGAGGTCGAAAGGGGGCCGTTTATTGTAGGAGCTCGGGCGAGGACCAGTTGTCGTGGAAGCTCGGAGTAGTGTCCCGTTGTAGAAGTTTGTCCAGAGCACACTCACTACGGAGTAGCTCGGCTGGAGTCTACCTGTAACAGAAGTTCAGAAGAAATTTGCTTACAGTAGATATCTGGGGTAGACAGCCCACTGTAGGAGTTCGGAGTAGACCGTTCGTAGCAGAAGTTTGGCTCTCGCGGGAGCTCGATTAGGATCCGGGAGGTGGTCGACCGTCGTAGAAACTTGGAAGGAGTCTGGTTACTGTAGAAATCTCATTGTCGGGGAAGCTCGGATGCTGACGAAGCCCGAAAGAAGTTTGGAGTAGGGTCGTCTGTGGTCGGAAGAAGTTCGGAAGAGACTCGGGGAATGGTTGGCTGCTGTAGGAGGTCGACTGTCAGTGAGGCCCAGAGGGCCTTTGGGGCGGCCCGGTGGGTGAACGCAGAAGTCCATTATCGGAGAAGTCCGGACGGCCGAGGGAGTTCAGAGAGGTGCCACATACAAGGTCGGGAGCTGGAAGAGCCCCGAAGGATCGATCTTTTACAAACTTCGGCCAGGGGGGTATTTTATACCCAACACCTCCTAATACTTCTTGTAGACCTATGCTTTGATTGGTATTATCAAGAGTTCTTGGGTTCTCGGGTTTCGGTATGCTAGGGTATTTCAAATGAAAATTTTAAACATCTGAATATTCTACTATACCATCAAAATTCAATAGTGATATCAGAGCCTTCTTGATTAATATAATTAAAGGTTAGCATGTTGGCATGATTTAATTTTACCTACGGTTATTGGTTTGGTTCAAGTTGGGTCAAGAGTTGAGCCCGATTAAACATGCAATCCTAATAGAGATATGTTTATATATATATTTTTAAATTATATTGTTATGATTTAAGTATGATTATGCATCATTATCAAACATAATTTATATTGCATTCACCTAGGATTTTGAATTGGTTCAATTTGGGTCATGAGATGAGTCTAATTGAACATCCAAAATCTAGTCAATCTTAGAGATCTGACTGGATGCTTTAATGCATAATATGATTTATATATGGCACACCATGTCTTATATACCAATGTGAATATATTGATTAGGATGTGCATGAGACCATTAAAGCCCTCATAAAAATATATTAAGTTATAGTGTTTGGAACCAAAAGCTAATGAATTCTTGAATCGATTAATCAATTGATGTCTAAGGAGTGTTTCAAGTGCAGTGGTTATTTAATTAGATCTGTTTGCTTATTTGGCCAACTTGTTGGTATCTAAGGAAAGCAACGGAGATCTTCCCACCAAACTTAATACTTTTTTGGCCAATTGGATTAGTTCGAATATTGAGTTAGGGTTGCTTAGTGTTGAAGACACTACATGTGCCTTCCTTCATGCTAAGCCAATACCATGTCAAAAACTGTAGTAAGTTTGTTGTGCAACCACAAGACTTACTATAGAAATTGATATGGGTTGTCTTGGTGCATAGTAGATGCTTATGGTATGTTTAGTTGTATTGCTTTGTTGTACAATCACAATGACAGTATTATTCAAATATGATTGTATGGAAATAAAAGATCTGACTTAACTAAAATATTATAGTTTGTTGTGCAACCATAAGGCTATAAGTGTTTTAGAGACAAGATTATATTGAGAATTGCATGAGGTGTAATTGAAAAGAGTTTTTTACCTTTCAACTCATTAAAATTTTATTATGTAACCACAAGACTTTTATGAGAAATTAGGATCTCAACCACACTAAAGAAACTAAGTAGGGTTTTTTCACTTATCATAGATAAGGACTATGGTATCCGATAAAATATTAGGAGATATAACTAGACACAAGACCTCTTCTAGTTATGCATGTCAAACATGAGTGGTCTGCTTATATTACTATTCTTAATTTATATATATTTAATTTTATATTATGGCAAATTCACTCTCACTGCATGACATCATAAATGAAAATGTATTAATCATTTGAAAAAATATGGACTGGTTGAGAGACCTGCAAATTAGATTCACACAGGAGAAGGTCTCCTATGATCTGAAAAATTTTTATTCTGGTTCGGTCAGTAATAATACTTTCAAAATAAGAAGGCAAAGAATGTCTCCATAGATATCACCTGTTATTATTGTGGCAAGATAGGATATTGGAAAGAAAGATGGCAAGAATTATCCTGCAAGTTTGAAGCAAGGTATAAGTATTGCACTGAAAGGATTGTATATGATACAGATCTATTTTTCATTAAGTACCTTAGTCTCTGACACTTGGGTATTGGATATCGCTTATGGTTCATATATTTGTAATTTATTAAAGAACTATAGAGTATCAGAGAATTGAAAAGAGGTAACCACAAGTTTTGTGGAATAAGTGGAGAGTCCATTAGTGTAGAAGTTATGAGAACCTATATGCTGAAGTTGCTTTCAGGCAAGACTTCTTGCACTCAATGAAAATGAGTTTCATATTGGTGGAAATATAAAAAGAAAGGGAGAAGATGTGAATATCACATATCTCTAGCATTACCATCTTGGTTATATTAGTGAGTCAAGGATAAACAAGTTATACAAAGATGAGTTCTTTGACCCATATGATTATGAATCATTAAAAACTTGTGAATCTTGTCTCATAGATAAGATGACCAAAACTCCATTCTTTAAACATAAAGAGAGGGCAAGTGATCTGTTAGCCCTAGTATATTTAGATATATGTGGGCCAATCACAACTCAAGCCAAAGGAGGATACTACTTTATTATCCTTATGGATGATCTATCAAGATTTGAATATGTGTATCTTATGAAATATAAATCTAAAACTTTTGATAAATTTAAGGAGTATCAGAGTATGGTCAAGAAATAAATTGAAAAAAATATCAAGGTTCTTCGATCTGATTGAGGAAGAAAATATTTATCCAGTGAATTTCTTAATTATCTTAAGGATAAAGGTATTCTCTCTGAATAGATTCTTCCTTATACACCACAGCTAAATGGTATAGCAAAAAGGAGAAATCATATTTTGATGGATATGGTGCGGTCTATGATGTGCTTCATAGATCTTTCAATATCATTTTAGGGATATACCCTAGAGACTGTCGCATATATTCTGAATAAGGTGTCTTCAAAGTCTATTGCTAGTACTCCATATGAGATATGGAAAGAAAAAAAGTTGAATCTTAAACATCTTAAGATCTGGGGCTATTCTACTTATGTCAGAAATATTTTCGAGCATAAATTAAATGCTAGATTAGACAAGTATAGGTTTGTAGGATATCTTAAGGAAACTAATGAATACTACTTCTACCATCCTACTGAACAAAAGGTATTTATTATTTAATATGCCACTTTCTTAAAAAAAATATATATCCAAAAAGGGGGTAGTGGGAGAAATGTCAAACTCGAGAAAGTTCAGGACCTACAAACCATTTCAAAAATACCTATGGATGGTCCACAGAATGATCCTCAACTAGATATACCAAAGGATGAGGTACATCCATTATACACATCTCTTTTTCAAAGGTCAGATAGAGTACATCAAACATCTCTAAGATATGATTTTATCATTGAGAATGATAATACGATCAACATCATTGAGGATGATGATCCCTTAACCTATTTGAAAGCTGTCATGAGTAGAGACTCAAACAGATGGCTGAAAGCCATAAAATCTGAAATGATATCTATGTATACCAACCAAGTGTGGACCTTGGTTGATGCACTTAAGGGTGTGATCCTAATAGAGTGTAAGTGGATCTTCAAGAAGAAAATCAGAGCAAATTGTCAAGTTAATACCTACAAGGCTTGATTGGTGACGAAGGGTTTCAGGTGAAGGCAAAGAATTGACTATGATAAAATCTTCTCACCAATGACTATGCTCATGTCAATTCAGATTTTGCTTTCTATAGTTGCATACTACGACTATGTGATCTCGCAGATAGATGTCAAGATCACTTTTCTCAATGGCAATCTTAAAAAGGAGATCTATATAACTCAGCTAAAGGGATTTATCTCAAGTGAGTGGATAAATCAAGTATGCAAGTTGAAGAAATCTATCTATGGATTAAAGCAGGCTTTGAGGAGTTGCAACATCCATTTTGATATGACAGTCAAAGAGTTTGGCTTTATCAAAAATAAGGATGAACCATGTGAAGGGAAGCATGATGGTTTTGTGCATGTATTTTTTTAAATTTTATAGCTGAATATATATAGATTAAATAATTTAATCTACAATACATACATAGATCAAATCTAACACTACTATACAGGATCTATGATATGAATTAATATGTATGTATGTAAATCAAAAATCTAAAATTTAGCAAACATAGATTACATCTATTTCAAATTAGATCATATCTAAATTATAGTTAGATCATATCTAAATATGAATTAAGTTCAAAACTCCATACCTAAGCACGGGTAGTAGATCACCGCATCCAAAATCTATAGTAGTTGGTTCTTCATGATGCTCAGCATCCGCACACATGTCCAGCCTCTGCAGGTATCCACACGAAGCCCTTGTGCTGATCGACCTCTTTGAAAGTGCTAGCTCATGAAGACACCATACTGTTGGCTGATTTAAGAGAAACAAGAAGAGGATGAAGAACAAGGAGGCCCTTTTCTTTTCTTCTTGGATCCATGCATCAGATCTCTATGATAAAGATCAAGAGAAGAATCTTTTTTTCTCAATTCTTCCATACACAAGAGAGAACCTTTCTCTCTTCCTTTCATGCCTTTAAGAAGAATTTTTCTTCTCTAATTTTTTATAACAAAAATTAGATTTAATCTGATCTCTCATATAAAAAATAATATAAATTTTTATGTTATAGAAAAATCAAAAAGAAAGATCCAAGAGAAGAATCATTCTTCTCCCATTTTCTCCTTGATCTAGAGCTCTAGGAAACCCCAAACACCCAACCAAATTTTTTTGATATTTTTTTTCTAAATTTTTATATTAAAAATTAGATTCAATCTAATTTTTATATTATAAAAAAATAAAAAATATATGAGAGTAGAATTCTTTCTTCTCCAAGGTTGCACACAAGAAAGAAGATCTTTCTTCTTCCTTCTCTTTCTCTCATTGGGAAGAACCTTTCTTCTCTAATTTTCTACTGTAAAACCAACAGAGGAGCCTCTCTTTGATACCTAAGAATTAGTAACAAAAGCCTCCCAAAATTTCTTCAAAAAGGGATTGGGAAGAAAGCTTGGTGTGTGGGATTTGGGGCATCCAACTCTTAGACGCCCCCTCTCCTTTTGGCAACAACTCAAGAGGGGCGAGATGCTATTTTTCTCACAAAAGAGAAAAGGGGGCGTGGCCTTATGATGGGGTGTGCGTTATTCATGGTGAATAAATGTGGATAGTGGAGATATCTTAAATAGATGGGGGGTGTTGAGTTGGTTAAGTTCTATTCCAAATAGAACTCATGAATCTTGTTCCAACTCTAGCTAATTCTTGGATCCAATCCTAGCAAACTTAAGAATTAGTTAAAACAAACTAACTAATTAGGTCTTAGTCCAATGATGAAATCAATTAAGCCCCAATCTAATTAGAGAATTAATTAGATTAAGATCTCATCAATCTAGAGATTGATTTTTGGATATAAGATCATAACATAATCAATAGGACTGGATCCAATCAAGCCTATTATTCAATAGAGTTTGATCTAATCAAATCTAAATCAAATTAAACTGATCTCTATCAATTAAATTTAATTTACATCTCTAAGATTAATTGGAACAACTTTTGTTATCTATTAGGGCTGTATCAAAACAAATCAAAGCAAACCAAACTGAATTTAATTCAATTAGATATGATCCAATCCCCATTACTCAATCAAACTAAGCCAATAATAATCAAATTATAAATTAATTATTTCTCTAATTTATCAATCATTAGTAAATAATTTATTGTAACTTTTGCATAGGATTAATCATCAATCACATTGATAATTAAATCCTTTAATAATTCATAATCATTGATTAGCTATTTGATCATATAGGTACTGTTGGGTATAAAATATCCCCAGCCGAAGTTTATAAAAGACCGCCCCTTCTAGGACTTTTCCAGCTTCCGACCTTGGGTGACGTCTTTCTGAACCCCCTCGACCGTTTGAGCTTCCATAATACCATTCGGACTTCTCCGACAATGAGCTTCTCCATTCATCCACCGGGCTGCTCCAAAGGCTCTCTGGGCTTCACTATCAGCCGACCTTCTACAGTGATCAACTATTCTTCGAATCCCTTCCAGACTTCTTCCGACCACGGACGACCCTACACCGAACTTCTTTCAGATTTTGTCAATATCCGAGCTTCTATGACAACAAGATTTCTATAGTAACCAGACTCCATCCAAGTTTCTACGACGGTCGACCACCTTCCGGATTCCACTTGAGCTCCTGTGAATGCCGAATTTCTACAGCAAGCAGTCTACTCTGAATTCCTACTATAGGCGATCTACTTCGGATATCTACTCTGGTTCCCAGATGAGCTTCTACAATGGGACAGGCTTCATCAGCCAGGTCACTACTCCGAGCTTCCACGACAACCGATCTTTGACTGAGCTTCTACAATATGCGACCTCCTTTCAGCCTTCTGCAAGAAACAGACTTCGTCCGAACTTCCATAGTGGATGGATTCTGGATGAGCTTTTATAATAGACGGACTCCAGCAGTTGGATTCCCACAGTGGCCGATCGCCTCCAGTGTCTGTCGAACATCCCCAGCCATCAACCTTCAATAGCATCAGCCGGACTTCAACAATGCCTGTTGGGAAATGTGTCCCAAAAAGCCAATCGTCAAGCTGTTGACGGTTGAGCAACCAAGTATTGTAATTGATTTGTTAATAAATAAAATATATTTGGCATTTTCGTCATAAGCTTTCATCTTCTAATGAACTCCGTTGTTATGATGAAGTCCTTAGGACTATTTAGATTTGATAAAAAGAGGATTTATCGATTAGTTCTTAAAACTGTTCATGACCAAATGATAGACTGTTAATAAGGACGACAGCTTCTATCGAGCATAGGTCGCTGTAGGCCATATGGGTTGGTTGTCCTCTTAACCAAAGAGTGTGGAGACACTGGTATGGCATACAGGTGAGATGTAAGGGTACATCATCATTGAACGTGACCAACTCCAGAGCATTCTGCTGTCGAGAATGTCTCTGATGGGATATAGGTATAAGTGTCCCTTAGACTTGAGATCGCCTCAGTGACTTGCAAGCAACTCACTATGCTTTGGTACTGGACTAACTGAATTTCTAATTCAGAGATGGAAGGCTTCTGGGCACAGTCAAGTACTTGCGAAGTCAAAGTGTGATCGAGATGGGATTGACCACTCCAAGAGTTGGAGAAGAATGAGTCGCTGTATTTCAATTTAGTAAAACCTTGGCCAGGGTAATCCATCAGATGGATTTGATATTTTGAAATACAATGTGGACAACCTGATCAGAGTTGATAGTTAAACTCTGGGATGTCCTATGATCATTTTAGTCAAAGGAATGAATTATATGAAAACTATATCCGCATGGGTTCTAAGGATGTTGTTCTACACATTCGACCTATCCGGTCGTCGGTTACCATTGCTAGATGGTCACTTCGATTGGTATAGAAATTTATTCCTATGCTACCGGCTTAGGTTTGGACCTATGAGATTACACACATTAGAGTTCATGATCCGATCAGATGGTTGATCAACGATTAAAAATCGTTCTAGGGTTAAATGATCAATACGATTGACATTTAACCCAGTACAAGTGTTGCAGGAGGATCGATTAGCAATTTGATTGCTAATTGGCTTAATTTGATTAAGCCAATGGGCTGAGATTAAGTCTAATTAAATATAATTTAATTAGATTTGGTTTGAGATTGATTGGATCAAGTCCAATTGGTTTATTGGATAAGCCAAGTGCAAGGAAAAACTAGTCCTAGTTCAACTAGGACTTGGGTCAATCTAATTTCTAATTTGATTAGAAAATTAAATCAGATTTAAATCTAATTTAATCTGATTAAATTAGGTTCTTAATTGAGTTAAGACTTATTTTAATTAGGTTGATCTAATTTTGATTTGATTTGGTTTGGAAAACCAAATTAAAACAAGTCATAAGACAGAATCCTAGTAAGACTAGGATTCCACCTTGCGCCACATAAGCCTTCTCCATGCCCTCTCTCTTATTCAACGCCAATCTCCACTTATTTTGTGTGACAAAAGCCCTCTCCCAGATCTCTCCCACGTTCACAAAAGGTCTCCTCTCTTCTTTCTTATATGGAAGGTGGTTTGGATCAAATCTAAAAAGAATAAGTTTGGATTTCGAATTCTATGAGATAGAGTTTTAGAAATCCAAAACTCTTTCAATTTTGCACCAAATTTATCCAAACTTTTTTTGGAATTTTTGTGGCTTTTAGAGTATACATTATGCACCCTTTTCTGATGATCTATGCATGAAAATATGAAGGAGGTGCTCAAGAGTTGGGCGTCCCTTAACTTGCCATGTTTGGATAAGCCTTGACTAGGTGTTTGACCTAGACAAGGACTATATCATATCTCTCTATATAAGATGAGTTTCTTTGTAAAATTTTAGAGAAAGTTATAGATTTGAGAGAACTTTGTGCCATCCAAAAATCAGAGAAAAATACCTTTGAGTCATGGAGATATAAAAGATGCAAGTTTGGGTGTCTAGAGAGAAAAACGTGAAGAAGAAGAGGGTCTTCTTCTAGGGTTTTTGTTTTCATATCTTTCCTCCCTCCATCTTGAGTTTTCTGAGAGCATCTCAAATCTGAAACTCCTCATTCTACTTTCCATCTTTGGAAGAGTCTAAATCAAGAAGAAAAAGGCACCTGATCAACCATCAAAGAAGGATCAGCGCAGTACTAGCATACTGTGCTGATTTCCTGAAGCAGGACTTCTGATCGAGATTCGTGGGCTCGTGTGGACGACTCCTAGAGGTCGGATGCGTGTGCAGCTTGCAACATCATCCTCAAGCCCAGATCAACAAGGTTAGAACGTCTAACTTGCAAGGTAATAGATCTGATCTATTGTTTAATACATACATTTGATGTAGTATAGAAACATGTTGATATGATCAACATGTTGTTCATGCTATATTTATATATTTTAATTTTTGATTTAATGCTATGTAATAAACATGTAATAGGATCTTAGATCTATGAATTTTTTGATTTTAGAAAATAAATTTTGATTTATTTTAGTCTTCCGCTGTATGATCTTGAAAAAGTTTCAAGATCTAACCCTGAAACCCTAGATAAGGTTCCTACAATTGGTATCAGAGCTTAGGTTCTTTATTACATGATTATTTATACATGCTTAGATTATTTTTTAGATTAGATCTAATTTATAATCTGATCATTAAATCTGAAATTAAAATTTTAAATCAATCACAAACTGCTAGGTTGTCCTGCTGTAAGGTTTACCCCTTACAGTGCAAAGGTTGTCCTAGTTTGTGTAGATCTATCTTTAATCATAAATTTGTTAGATATGATCTAGATTAAATTTATGATTTATTAGATTTAAAAGATGTTTAAATCTGAAATAAAATATCTTTGTTAATAATTTTTGTGCAAAGAAATTGTTTAAAGTTGAAATTATTTCAATTACATGAACCTGTTTAGATTAGATCTAAAGTAGTTTCATGTTTATTTCACTTGCATCTTGATTATGAATCAAACATGCAATATGGTTGGTAGAATCATATTGTAAAATTATTTTACAAATATGAAAATTATTTTTTGAAAAGCCAAACCCAACCCTCAGCCCAAAACTTAATTAAGAATTAAGAAGTTGTTTGAATAGGTTCTAGGATTGTGAATTGAAGAACCTAAGACACAAACCATAATACATTGGGTTAATGGGTTAGTGGGAATTAGGTCCATTAATTGGGTTAGACCTATGGTTAGATTAAATATGGACTTAATTAGAGAATTGACTAAATCTAATCAATTGTTATCTTAGATTAGGTCAAGGATTCTCTAGATCAATTACAATAGTTGTAGTTGGTCAAGTCCATGTCTTTAACGAGAACCAAATGGACTTGATTCTTGGCTAAGTGGTCTAGCACGAACTGTTAGGCTGATCTAATCGAAACTAATTAAACCAGTTGGTGTCTAAGGTAAACCAGACTGGTGGTTTTTAATTGGGAGCCTGCTTACCTGGCCATTTCTGATGGTGTCTAAGGCAAGCTTTGGCAGACCCTCCCACTGATCGAACTTACCTGGCCTCTTGGTGAAATTATGTTTTGATCGGATCACTTGACATTCGAGCTGACCCATGTCAGCTAGGTAAATCAGTGTGACTGATTTAGGTGCTCCTAGACCAGCCCTTTTAATGGTCTCCCTTAAGCTGACTTGGTGAAGCCAGTGGGAGGATCATGATAAGCTGGTTCATCTGACCTCATCCTCTATATTATTTAAATCCTCTAAAATTATTAGGTCCTTAAAATTATAAAGTTATAGAGATAACTGAGTCATAGCCTCCCATTAAGGTGTTTGATAATGAGTCCATTAACTCAATAATCATTGCAGACCCAAAGGCCTGGTACTTGTTGACTAATGGAATTATCACTCATCATATGATGACTTGGAAGTATCTCTCTAATGGTGGTTAGGTGAGCCAACCAAAGTTGGGCTTAATCATTCGTTGGTTAGATACACCATGTATGATCATGTTAATGGTTGGACCTAACTGGATCCTTACAGTGGAGGCCAAAGCCTACTGATTAGGTTTCTGGGGCAAAATTAAAATTACTAGAAATTATTTAGAGAAACAATTGGTTATGAACCTACCTTTAGATGTACATGGGTTGGCCAACCAAAGTTGGGCTTGTGTGCAGTCTAAGTGGATTCTAGTACCCGCTAAAGAATTAGGATAATTTCTCGAATTGGAGGTAGAGGCTACCAATTCGAATAAAATAGTGGGAGAAATCTTTTGATTAAAGTCCAAATCTTTAGGTTTAATGAATCAATTACTAATTAAGTTATGGTTCTCCTTTATGCAAATATGGCCACTTCCCTATCGCTCCGATCATTGTTGGACAATGATAAGTTGGTGGGACCCAACTTCGGTAGCTGGTACCGAAAGTTGAAGATAGTCCTGGAGCATGAACGAATCCTATATGTGATAATGGATCCTGCACCTGAGGAGCCAGCTGTCAATGCATGTGGAACAGTTAGAGACACTTACCAGAAGTGGCTTAGTGATCGGACCATGGTGCACTGTATCATGCTGGCTACCATGAGCGACGAGTTCAGTCGCAGATTCGAGACGGCTCAGCCAAAGGACATGTTTCAAGTGTTGGAGGATGCCTTTGGCACACCCGATGACGTGGAGAGGCACAAGATTAGTTGTGCCATCTTCAACACCAAAATGCGGGATGGTGCCTCTATCACTGATCATGTATTGTACATGATCGAGCTGATGGAACGATTGAGCAAGCTCGGCTTTCCCTTGCATGAGCAGCTTGGGAAAGATGCAATACTGAACTCGCTACCCAAGTCTTATCTCCCATTCCTCACTCATTATAGAATGACAAAGCCTGAAGTGAACTACCACGGGTTACTGGGGTTGCTTCAGAACTTTGAGAAGGATCACCAACTTCACAAGGAGTCGGTGAACTTAGTGGGAGGTTCGTCTTCTGGTTCTTGACCTTTTGAGAAAGGGAAGAAGAACAAGAAGAAGAAAGTCAAGAAGGTGCAAGTTCAGGCTGGGACATCTGTGCAGAGCCAGACCAAAAAGATCAAGCCTGATAAGAGTCTATTCTACTGGCAAGCACCCTAGATTAGATATGTGTCAGATATCTACTTATGGCACTGTAGGCTAGGTCATATAAATAAGAACAGAATAAACAGGTTGACTCAAAAGGGAATCCTCGAAGTCAGTGATTGTGAATCACTTCCAACCTGTGAGTCCTGTCTTCTTGGTAAAATGACCAAGTCACCTTTTACTGGAAAAGGTGAGAGAGAGCTACTGAGCTCTTGGGCCTAGTACATACTGATGTATGCGGGCCCATGAGCACCAGTGCTAGAGATGGATATTTTTACTTCATAACTTTCATGGATGACCTATCCCGATATGGATATGTCTATCTAATGAAACATAAGTCGGATTCATTTGAAATGTTCAAACGATTCCGAAGTGAAGTAGAAAAACAAACTGGGAAGAGTATTAAAACTCTTCGATCTGATCGAGGAGGAGAATACCTTCCTAGTGAATTTCTCACATATCTAGGAGAGAATGGGATTCTCTCCCAATGGACTCCTCCAGGAACACCACAGCATAATGGTGTGTTTGAAAGGAGGAATCAGACTCTATTAGACATGGTCCGATCCATGATGAGTTTTTGCTAGCTTGCCGATATCCTTTTGGGGATATGCACTCGAATCGGCCTGTTATCTGTTAAATAGGATTCCAAGTAAGTTTGTAATTAAGACTCCATATGAGATATGGATGGGACGTAAGCCAGCACTTTCACACCTTAGGGTCTGGGGGTGCTCGGCCTATGTCAAACGATTAGTCACAGACAAACTTGGACCTAGGTCTGACAAATGCTCATTCATAGGGTACCCCAAAGAGATAAAAGGATATTTTTACTACCATGCTGATGAACAAAAAGTGTTCGTCAGCCTTAAGATAATCTTTTTAGAAAAGGAGTTCCTTGGTGAAGGAACCGTTGCCTCTAAGGTTGAACTTGATGAAGTTCAACAGGTAGAAGAACCGACACCAATAGCTGAACCTAAGTCGGATATGATTAGATCAAATCCGAAGCCCAATGTACCTGCACCATTAAGACGATCTGGTAGAGTACCGCATCAACCGGACAGATACTACGGTTTCTTGGTCCGGGATGGTAATCCCATCAAACTTGATGAGAATAATGAGGATCCGATCACCTATATGGATGCTATGCAGAGACCTGATTTCGAGAAATGGCTTGAAGCCATGAAATTCGAAATGGAGTCCATGAAAGTCAACGATATATAGACATTGGTTGACCCACCTGAAGGGGTTAAACCCATTGGGTGTAAATGGGTCTTCAAAAGGAAGAGGGGCGCAGACGGAAAGGTGGAGACCTATAAAGCCCGTCTGGTAGCCAAGGGGTATCGTCAACGTTATGGTATTGACTATGACGAGATATTTTCTCCTGTGGCAATGCTCAAATCCATTCGGATAATACTTGCAATAGCTGCCCATCTGGTTTATGAGATCTGGCAGATGGATGTAAAGACAGCCTTCCTCAATGGAGAGCTGACCGAAGAGGTGTATATGATACAACCTGAGGGGTTTACATCCACAGATGAGTCCAAGGTGTGCAAGCTTCAGAGATCCATTTATGGATTGAAGCAAGCTTCTCGAAGTTGGAACATGCATTTTGATAAGGTGACCAAAACGTATGGATTCATTAAGAATGGAGAAGAGCCCTGCATCTATAAATGGGCAAATGGTCCAGTTGTGGTATTCCTTATCTTGTACGTAGATGACATTCTCTTAATCGGGAATGACATCCCCGCACTACAGGGAATAAAAGTTTGGTTGTCATCATAGTTCTCCATGAAGGACTTGGGTGAAGCATCCTACATCCTACGAATGAAGATCTATAGGGATAGATCTAAAAGGATACTTGGTTTATCCCAGTCCATGTACATAGACACTGTGCTGAAGAGGTTCAGCATGGAGAATTCCAAGAAGGGCTATCTACCGATAGGCCAAGGAATTTCTTTCTCTAAGAAGGATTGTCCGACAACTCCTAAAGAGAGAGAGCGTATGAGTAGAGTCCCATATGCTTCAGCCGTGGGATCTATCATGTATGCCATGATGTGTACAAGATCAGATGTGGCATACTCACTAGGAGTAGTGAGTAGATACCAATCTGATCCTGGAGAAAACCACTGGAAAGTGGTTAAAGCCATCCTTAAGTATTTGAGAAATACTAAGGATCAATGGTTGGTTTATGACGAGTCAGATCTGAAACTTGTGGGGTTCATAGACTCCAGCTTCCAATCTGACCATGATGACAGCATGAGCGTGTCAGGTTATATCTTTATTCTGAATGGTGGAGCCATCTGCTGGAAGAGTTCCAAGCAGCATACTGTGGCAGACTCTGTTTGTGAAGCGGAGTATATCGCAACATCGGATGCCGTGAAAGAAGCTGTGTGGCTAAGGAAATCCATCACTGAGCTCAGAGTAGCACCCTCCCTCAATCGTCCAGTCCTGCTCTACTGCGACAGCACTGGTGCCATAGCTCAGGTGAAGGAATCCAAAGCGCACCAGCGGACAAAGCACATCTTGCACCGCTTCCACCTGGTCTGAGAGATCGTGGATCGAGGTGACGTCGACCTTCAGAAGATCGACGGAAAGGAAAACCTAGCCGATCCCTTAACTAAAGCCCTGGCAATAAAGGAGTTCGACAACCACAAGTCGAAGATGGGTATTAGATACTATGCCGAGTGGCTTTAGGACAAGTGGGAGTTGTTGGGAAATGTGTCCTAAAAAGCCAATCGTCAAGCTGTTGACGGTTGAGCAACCAAGTATTGTAATTGATTTGTTAATAAATAAAATATATTTGACATTTTCATCATAAGCTTTCATCTTCTAATGAACTCCGTTGTTATGATGAAGTCCTTAGGACTATTTAGATTTGATAAAGAGAGGATTTATCGATTAGTCCTTAAAACTGTTTATGACCAAATGATAGGCTGTTAATAAGGACGACAGCTTCTATCGAGCATAGGTCGCTGTAGGCCATATGGGTTGGTTGTCCTCTTAACCAAAGAGTGTGGAGATAGGTATGGCATACAGGTGAGATATAAGGGTACATCATCATTGAACGTGACCAACTCCAGAGTATTCTGCTGTCGAGAATGTCTCTGATGGGATATAGGTATAAGTGTCCCTTAGACTTGAGATCGCCTCAGTGACTTGCAAGCAACTCACTGTGCTTTGGTACTGGACTAACTGAATTTCTAATTCAGGGATGGAAGGCTTCTGGAAATAGTCAAGTACTTGCGAAGTCAGAGTATGATCGAGATGGGATTGACCACTACAAGAGTTGGAGAAGAATGAGTCGCTGTATTTCAATTTAGCAAAACCTTGGCCAGGGTAATCCATCAGATGGATTTGATATTTTGAAATACAATGTGGACAACCTGATCAGAGTTGACAGTTAAACTCTGGGGTGTCCTATGATCATTTTGGTCAAAGGGATGAATTATATGAAAACTATATCCGCATGGGTTCTAAGGATGTTGTTCTACACATTCGACCTATCCGGTCGTCGGGTACCATTGCTAGATGGTCACTTCGATTGGTATAAAAATTTATTCCTATGCTACCGGCTTAGGTTTGGACTTATGAGGTCACACACATTAGAGTTCATGATCCGATCGGATGGTTGATCAACGATTAAGAATCGTTCTAGGGTTAACTGATCAATACGATTAACATTTAACCCAGTACAAGTGTTGCAGGAGGATCGATTAGCAATTTGATTGCTAATTGGCTTAATTTGATTAAGCCAATGGGCTGAGATTAATTCTAATTAAATATGATTTAATTAGATTAGGTTTGAGCTTGATTGGATCAAGTCCAATTGGTTTATTGGATAAGCCAAGTGCAAGGAAAAACTAGTCCTAGTTTAACTAGGACTTGGGTCAATCTAATTTCTAATTTGATTAGAAAATTAAATCAGATTTAAATCTAATTTAATCTGATTAAATTAGGTTTTTAATTAGGTTAAGATCTATTTTAATTGGGTTGATCTAATTTTGATTTGATTTGGTTTGGAAAACCAAATTAAAACAAGTCATAAGACAGAATCCTAGTAAGACTAGGATTCCACCTTGTGCCACATAAGCCTTCTCCACGCCCTCTCTCTTATTCAACGCCAATCTCCACTTATTTTGTGCAACAAAAGCCCTCTCCCAGATCTCTCCCACGTTCACAAAAGGTCTCCTCTCTTCTTTCTTACATGGAAGGTGGTTTGGATCAAATCTAAAAGGAATAAGTTTGGATTTCGAATTCTATGAGATAGAGTTTTAGAAATCCAAAACTCTTTCAATTTTGCATCGAATTTATCCAAATTTTTTTTTGGAATTTTTGTGGCTTTTAAGGTATACATTGTGCACCCTTTTCTAATAATCCATGCATGAAAATATGAAGGAGGTGCTCAAGAGTTGGGCGTCCCTTAACTTGCCATGTTTGGATAAGCCTTGACTAGGTGTTTGACTTAGACAAGGACTCTATCATATCTTTCTATATAAGATAAGTTTCTTCGTGAAATTTTAAGAAAAGTCAGAGATTTGAGAGACCTTTGTACCATCCAAAAATCAGAGAGAAATACTTTTGGATCATGGAGATATAAAAGATGCAAGTTTGGGTGTCTAGAGAGAAAAACGTGAAGAAGAAGAGGGTCTTCTTCTAGGGTTTTTGTTTTCATATCTTTCCTCCCTCCATCTTGAGTTTCCTGAGAGCGTCTCAGATCTGAAACTCCTCCTTCTACTTTCCATCTTTGGAAGAGTCCAAATCAAGAAGAAGGAGGCACCTGATCAACCATCAAAGAAGGATCAGCGCAGTACTAGCATACTGTGCTGATTTCCTGAAGCAGGACTTCTGATCGAGATTCGTGGGCTCGTGTGGACGACTCCTAGAGGCTGGACGTGTGTGCGGATTGCAACATCATCCTCAAGCCCAGATCAACAAGGTTAGAACGTCTAACTTGCAAGGTAATAGATCTGATCTATTGTTTAATACATACATTAGATGTAGTATAGAAACATGTTGATATGATCAACATGTAGTTCATGCTATATTTATATATTTTAATTTTTGATTTAATGCTATGTAATAATCATGTAATAGGATCTTAGATCTAGGGATTTTTTGATTTTAGAAAATAAATTTTGATTTATTTTAGTCTTCCGCTGTATGATCTTGAAAAAGTTTCAAGATCTAACCCTGAAACCCTAAATAAGGTTCCTACAATGCCATCCAGACTTCCACAAGATCCCCAGACTCCTCCAGCGGACGAACCTCCCCAATGCCATCCGAAGTCCACCGCTGGCCGACCCTCTGCCAGATTCTTCATGAAACCAGACTTCTCGATAGAAAGTCCCTGTCCGAGCTTCTATAGTAGATGGTTTCCATCTGCAGCATCAGTGCTCTGGGCACCCAACAACAGTAGACCCGTCACAACCTCAGATGTTTTCGAGCTTCTCCTAGATCGACGAGATAGAGAGCCATTTCGCTCCATCAGACATCCCAGTCAAGCTTCAGTCGACAGATCCGAACACTCTGGCAAGTCACGACCATGGCCACTACCCTACTCCACTCTTTGCAATGGATTCTGCGTGGCTCCACCACTCTCTGGCAAGTCACGACAATGGACACCACTCCACTCTCCATAACAAACTCCATGTGGCCCTGAACGGCCCTTGACGCCACTACTCTCCGTAACAAACTCCGCATGGCTCTGAACGGTCTACTACCAGACGGTTACAGACATCGCAGTCAATCAATTATGCTCTCCATCTATAAAAGGGGTCCCCTAGATACGTTCTTCTCTAAGCTCAAAACTCTATCTTGAAACTCTGCTGAAATTTTCAATCGAGCACTCCATTTCTGTTGAAGCAGAGTACTGACTTGAGCGTCGGAGGGTCTTACCGGAGCACCTCCAACTCTGGTTTAGACGTTCCTTGCAGGTCCCGACGGTGGCCGCGGTCAACCCAGCTCCAGCTTCTCCAGCTTCGATAGAATTCTGCACCCACAGAATTGGCACTAGAGGAAGGGGCCTGTGTCTTCGCAGTACCCTTGTTCTTAAAGGAGTGCTCAATGGGACTGTCTCCGATCATCTTCTCCGACATCCTCTTCTCTTTCTCCTACTAGATCTCCACCTGATGCCTCCCCGAAAGGCATCCACCAGGCGATCCACAGCCTCTGCGACTAGATCTCAGCGAGCTCCATAAGATCCGACCTCATCTCCAGTTTTCTAGGCTCCTCCTCCTCCTCCGACAACAGCAGTCGGCATGGAGTAGTTCGACCTGCTGGTTCAGCAGATCAGAGGCCTCACCGAAGTAGTGCAGGCCATGCAGCAGCAGCAGCAACAGCCGCAGGCATCAGTGTGGTTGGAAAGAGCATCACCGGAGTTCCAAAATCCGATAATAGGGTGGGCCAGTCGCCCTGTCTTCCCCGAAAAGGTGAATCTGAGGGTGGAGAGCCCTCAATCTGATCATGATTCTACCCCCAGAGGATCCCTACCTCTATTCTGCCAGAAGACCCTCGAGACTCACAATCGAGAGGACTTCTTGGATCAAAGGCTCCAAGAGATGAACCGGCGGATCGAAGAGCTCCGCCACACTCTCCCTGCTTATGGTGAGGACATCTGTACTGACCTTTTTTTCTCTCAAATGATCATGCAGGAATCGATCCCACCAAACTTCAAGCTCCCCCAATTCGAAAGCTACGATGGGATCTCAGATTCGGTAGACCATCTAGAGGCCTTTTGGACAATGATGCTGCTCCATGGCACGCCAGACACCATCCTGTGCCGAGCTTTCCCATCTACCTTGAAGGGAGCAGCAAGGAACTGGTACTCGGTGCTGAAGTCGGGTACTATCTTCTCCTTTGATCAGATGAGCCACCAGTTTGTGCCTCATTTTGTTAGCAGCCGACATCCCCGGAGAGGTTCAGAGTCCCTTATCAACATCAAGCAGAAGGAGGGCGAATCCATCCAAACCTATGTCAACCGATTTAATGCCGCCGCATTGGAAGTTCGAAACTTGGACCAATCGATTGCAATGGCCGCCCTAAAGAGCGGTCTTCAAAAGAATGATCTTCTATTCTCTCTGGAAAAGAAGTACCCCAGAGACTTCATTGATTTGCTGGCTCGAGCCGAAGGATATGCCTGAGCAGAAGAAGCCTTCAAGTTGAAGGACGAGGAGGCCACGAAGGAGCGGCAGGTGGGTGGCTCTAGCAAGCCCACAGCTGAAAAAGGGTCAAGTGAAGCTCGGCCACGTTCTAAACTCCTCCCAAACACAGGCATGTCCGGACTCCTCCTCGAGCTCGTAAGTAGAGGAGCCCAGACCGTAGAGTTCGGCGGGGCTCTCCCCCAGGAAGATTGCACAGCTACGCCCCTCTCAATGCTCCAAAAGCCCAGGTGCTGATGGAGGTCAGGGAGCAGCTGCCGAGGCTGGAAAGGATGCACTCACACCCCAGGAAGCGCAACCCAAACAAATTCTGCCTCTATCATCATGACCACGGCCATGACACGAAGGAATGCATTCAGCTCTGAGACAAAATAGAGGAGCTCATCAGGCGGGGTCGGCTCAACAGATTCATCCGACGTCGGTTTGAAGGTAGAGAGGATCAGTCGAGGGTCGTGCCACAACCGGAGCCACCAAGGAGAAAAGAATAGCCTGGAGATCGGCCTCCAATCGGGATCATCAACACCAAATCTAGAGGGCCCCGAAGGGGAGTGGCCAGTGGATCAGCTGGACCGCTCAAGCGACAAAGAACTAAAGGACCTATAACCTTTACTGAAGAAGATGCCCGGGAGATCCAATTCCCCCATAATGATGTGATTGTAGTTTCTTTAAATATTGCTGATTATGATGTACGCCGCATTCTTGTTGATAGTGGAAGCTTGGCCGATATTTTATTTTACGATGCATTCTCAAAAATGTCCATCTCTGATGATCGATTGGGGCCGATTGGCTCCCCATTGGTAGGGTTCACTGGTGATGCTGTGCCAGTGGAGGGAGTAATAACTTTGACTGTAGTTACAGGTTAGTATCCGAAGCAATCTAGAGCATTAGTGGATTTCCTGGTAGTGAGGGCGCCTTCCGCCTACAATGCGATACTCGATCGACCTGGCCTCAATGTCCTCCGAGCTATAATATCGACCTACCATTTGAAATTGAAATTTTCTACTAGCCAGGGGGGCGGAGAAGTCAGAGGAGATCAAGCCCTGGCAAAACATTGCTACAACATAGCCCTACAAAGAAGTGGTCAGTCTGACCCCTGTTCGATTGATGGATTGGACATCCGTGATGACCTGACTGAAGAACGGGGTGAGCCAATAGAAGATCTAGTCTCAATCCCTTTGAATGATGGGAATGAAGAGCATGTGGTGAAGATCGACTCCAACTTGGGGAAAGAGGTGCGGACACAGCTTATCAATTTTCTGCAAAAGAATGCCAAGATTTTTGCTTGAGCTCCGACGGACATGCCCGGGATCGATACTGAAGTTATGGAGCACCATCTGGCTGTTGATCCCAGACACCAACTGACGAAGGAAAAAGTTCGAAGTCATGCACCGAAAAGATAAATGGCAATAGCCGAGGAAGTTGATAAACTCCTGAAAGTCGGGTTCATCAGAGAGGTCAACTATCCGAGCTGTGTTTCCAATGTGGTCCTAGTTAAGAAGGCGAACGGTAAATGGAGGATGTGTATAGACTTCAAAAAGCTGAATAAAGCCTGCCCAAAGGATAGTTACCCTCTGTCCAGAATTGATCAATTAGTGGATGCAACCTTGGGCCACGAGCTTTTCACTTTCATGGATGCATTCTTCGGCTATAATCAAATCAGGATGGCACCAGAGGATGAAGAAAAAATTACTTTTATTACTAACTGTGGCCTTTATTATTACAGAGTCATGCCTTTTGGCCTAAAAAATGCAGGGGCAACCTATCAGCGGCTGGTAAACAAGATCTTCAAAGAGCAGATCGACCGCAACATGGAGGTCTACGTGGATGATATGCTCGTAAAAAGTAAATCCTCGATGAACCACATCGCCGACCTTGAGGAGACCTTCAGCGTCCTTTGAAAATACAAGATGAAGCTGAACCCAGCCAAATGCACTTTTTAAGTAGTCTCTGAAAAATTCTTGGGCTTTATGGTATCGGGGCATGGGATCGAAGCAAATCTGAAAAAGATTCACACCATCCAGAAAATGATCACCCCAAAGTCAATAAAGAAAGTTCAGTGCCTTATTGGGAGAGTAGCAGCTCTAAATCGCTTCGTCTCAAGATTGGCCGAGCGGTGCCTACCTTTCTTTCAGATCCTCAAGCAGCCGAAGAACTTCTGTTGGACCGCTGGATGTCAGCAAGCATTCGAAGAACTGAAGAACTACCTCGGCTCATCTCCACTATTGGCAAAGCCAGAGCCTGGAGAGGAGTTGTTTCTGTACATGGCGGTCTCCCTTGTGGCCCTCACAGCAGTTCTGATTAAGGAAGAAGCAAAAATTCAATGGTCGATCTACTACATAAGCCGAGTATTGAGGAACGCCAAAATCAGGTATACTAAGTTAGAGAAACTAAGTTACACCTTGTTGATTGCAGCTTGGAGGCTCCGACCTTACTTTCAAGGACACACCATGATACTGCTCACCGACCAGCCGATCAAGGCGGTTCTGCATTGAGCGGATGCCTCTAGGAGGATAGCGAAGTGGGCAATCGAGCGCACGGAGTTTGACATCGACTATCAACCTCAGCCAGCGATAAAAGCCCAGAATTAATGGACTTCATGGTGGAATGCACTATCTCGAAAGAGGCCAAACTTAGACAAGATGAAGCTGACAACCCAGGGCTCCAGCCGAACTCCCCTGAAGAAAGAACAGATCTCCCTGATGGTTTTTGGGCCCTCTACGTGGATGATTCCTCCAACATTTCAGGCGCAGGTGCAGGCCTAATCTTGATCAATCCAGATGAAATTATCGTGGAGTATGCGCTGCGCTTCGAATTCCCTGCGATAAATAACGGAGCAGAATATGAAGCTCTGATTGTAGGATTGAAGATCGCCAAAGAATTAGAAGTAGATCAGCTTCAAGCCTACAGTGACTCTCAATTAGTAGTGAGACAGGTCAGTGAAAATTATGAAGCTCGGGAGAATAGTATGGCCAAGTATCTCAAAAAGGTAAAGGAGATCATCCCTACCTTCGACAGCTTCGACATCAGGCAGATCCCAAGAGCAGAAAATACCAGGGCCGACCTTCTCTCCAAGTTGGCTACACTGGCTCTGGCTGAACTGCCTAAGGAAGTCTTCTTTGAAGTTCTGAAGCAACCAAGTATGGAAGAATCCTAGCTTGTGATGGAGATCAGCCATGAACCCAGTTGGATCGACCCACTGTTTGCATACCTCAAGGATGGAGTTCTTCCTCCTGATGCAAAAGAAGCTCAGAAGCTTAGAAACCAGACCTCCCGATATATCCTTTACGAAGGCAAGCTATATAAGAGGTCGTACTCTTTGCCCCTCCTGAAATGTCTCCGACCTTCTAAAGCCGACTTCGCCTTGAGGGAGGTACATGAGGGAGTCTGTGGAAGTCACCTAGGGGCCAGATCTTTATCCCACAAGTTGCTCCGACAAGGCTATTACTGGCCTACCATGTACCACGACTCCATCGAATATGTCAGAAGATGTGATCGGTGTCAGAGATATGCAAATATACAAAGGCAACCTGCCTCCGAACTTACACCATTGAGTGCCCCATGGCTATTTGTGCAATGGGGGATGGATATCCTCAGACCTTTTCCCATGGCATCCGGGCAGCGAAAGTTCCTCCTGGTGGCAATAGACTATTTCACCAAGTGGGTCGAAGCTGAACCTTTGGCAAAAATCACAGAAGCTAAAGTGCAGGACTTCATCTGGAAGTCAATTATTTATAGGTTCGGCTTATCCAGAACCCTCATTACTGATAATGGGTGGCAATTTGCTGGAGCAAGATTTGCTGAATTTTGTGAGGACCTAAATATCTCCCATAACTTCACTTCGATAGCCCATCCGCAGGCAAACGACGAGGTCAAGGAGACTAACAGGACTCTGTTGCAAGGCATCAAGGCGAGACTTGAAAAAGCAAAGGGAACTTGGGCAGATGAGCTTTATCATGTGTTATGGGCATACCGACCTACTCAGAGATTGCCCACAGGGGAGACCCCCTTTGCCTTAGCCTTTGGGATAGAAGCCGTGATCCTGATTGAACTCAAGCTTCCATCGATGCGAGTTGTGGCATTCGACGAGCAGCGCAACCCACAGGATCTCAAGGCCAACCTTGACTTGTTAGAAGAAAAGTGGGAGAGAGCTCAAGTTCGGATGGCAGTTTATAAGCAGAAAGTAGCCCGCTACTACAATTTTTGGGTCAAAAGCAAAGCCTTCAGAGTGGGAGACTTGGTACTTCAGTGAGCCACTATCTCACAACCTCAGAATCAAGAAAAACTTGTCCCAAACTGGGAAGGCCCGTATGAAGTCAAGGAGGCAGTCCAGCTCGGAACATACTATCTAAAAGAGCTCAGAGGAGCAGAGCTTCCGTGACCATGGAATTCAAAAAATCTGCGAATGTATTACCAATAGCTTTGCCTTAAATAAAAATTTCATATTTGCATATTTTTTCTTTCAGCATGAGCTTATAACGACAGGAAGTAACTCCCTCATACAATTGAAATTAAGCATGTTAGGAACAGGAGGAAAACCTCATCCTAACATGAGCAAAGTCGAAGGTCCGGTTACCTAAAGACCGGATGGGGGGAGAGGCCTTCGCAATGGCCCTTGTGTGCCCCCACAGCCTTGTTAGGAACAGGAGGAGAACCTCATCCTAACATGAGCAAAGTCGAAAGCCCGATTATCTAAAGATCGGATGGGGGGAGAGGTCCATGCAACGGCCCTTGTGTGCCCCCACAGCCTTGTTAGGAACAGGAGGAGAACCTCGTCCTAACATGAGCAAAGTCGAAGGCCCGGTTACTTAAAGATCAGATGGGGGGAGAGGCCCTTTCAATGACCCTTATGTGCCCCCACAGTCTTGTTAGGAACAGGAGGAGAACCTCATCCTAACATGAGCAAAGTCGAAGGTCTGATTACTTAAAGATCGGATGGGGGGAGAGGTCTTTGCAATAGCCCTTATGTGCCCCCACAGCCTTGTTAGGAACAGGAGGAGAACCTCGTCCTAACATGAGCAAAGTCGAAGGCCCGATTACTTAAAGATCGGATGGGGAGAGAGGCCCTTGCAACGGCCCTTATGTGCCTCCACAGCCTTGTTAGGAACAGGAGGGAAACCTCGTCCTAACATGAGCAAAGTCGAAGGCCCGATTACTTAAAGATCAGATGGGGGGAGAGGCCCTTGCAATGGCCATTATGTGCCCCCACAGCCTTGTTAGGAACAGGAGGAGAACCTCGTCCTAACATGAGCAAAGTCGAAGGCCCGATTACTTAAAGATCGGATGGAAGAAGAGGCCCTTGCAACGACCCTTATGTGCCCCCACAGTCTTATTAGGAATGGGAGGAGGACCTCATCCTAGCATGAGCTGAAATTGACTATGTCGGGGATAGGAGGAAAACCTCGCCCTAACACAAATAAAGATCTGGTCGATCAGGACTGAATGAGGAGAAAAACCTCCTCAGTGGCTCCTCTACATCCCCACAACCCTGCTAAGAGCAGAGGGAAAACCCTCGTCTAAAGGGAAAACCCTCATCCAAATAAAATGAAAAAGGAAGATAAGAAGGGAAGGTGATGAACTACACCAATGATAAGTGAAAAACAAACTACATCAAAGACATGAGAGATCTCATCTCAACGAGGAAGGATATTCCTATCAAAAACCCTCAGTCACTGAGAGGGAACTCAACACAGGTCGAGGAAAAAAGAAGTTCGATAAACGACAACTCAATACCAGAATGGACAAGGTAATGAAAAATTTTCTTTTCATTTCATTAGTGAAGTGTACATTACAAAGCCTTGAAAGCCAAAAAAGAGAAACGACAAGAAAAGAAAAAGAATACATGGAAGGATGAAAGATAAAAAAAAAAGGGGCTCTAAGAAAGCCCAGCTTCTTCCAACTTCAAGCTCTCGATTTCGATCCTTATTAGGGATTGCTTTAAGTTTTTTGACTTTTTCCTCTAGTTCCATCTTTCTCGACAGCATATCTCGGTACATCTGGTGGAACCACTGGCTCTCGCCCTTCGACTCTCGGAGCCTCTTCCTCAGGACCTCGGACTCTGCCTCGGCATCTTTGACCACCTGCTGCTCGTGGACCAGCTGAATCTTCAGCCGCTGCAGTTCGGCCTCCTCCTGCCTAAGGGCCACAGACAGTTCTGCCATGGTCCCCCTCAAGGAGCGGCGCTCATCAGAGCCTTGTGCAGGGGCAAGCTAGACTCTCTCAGACAACTGTCTCCGAAGACGGGCAACTTCGTCGATCACCGTCTGGAGCTTTCTTCGGTAGTCCTCTATTTGCCCACTCCAGCCGACTCAGTAGGCATTATAGTTCGCCTCGGCATCCTGTAGCTGCTTTTGAATGTCAGAGAACTTTTTCGACCAGTCTCGATCACGGTCGGCTTGGATTGTGAGCCAGGACGAGCTCTCTTCCAACTGGCCAATCTTCTCCCGTGCGGCCGCCAGCTCGACTTCAAGGGAGCTGATCTTGGAAGCCTGAGTCCAAGATCGATCGCTGGCACATTTTTGGAGTTCCTCAAGCTTCGTTATGAAGTCAGCCTTCCTCCGGGTATAGTCCATGAGGCCCTTTCTGTGGAGGTCCTGAAAGCGAATAGGCTCCGCAGTGACTTCCGAATGGCTCTTCCTCAGCGATGAGTTCATCTTCCAGCTTCTTGGATTTCTTCATCAACTGACGAACTTTCCTTCTAAGGTCTCGAATCATCGACTTCAGAGGAATCCCTTGTGGCAGGGGAAGAGCTTCGGCAAGGCACTATCGTTGGGAGACAAAAGCATCATGACTCAAATTAGTACAGAAGACAAAAGAGAAGGAAAAGAATACAGAAGAAAAAAAGAGGCTCTCTATAAAGAAGAATCCAATTTCATTGATTAAATAATTTTCAAGTACAAGAGAACGAAGAAAAGTCACAAGAAAAAATACAAAACTAGAAGG